>NC_084549.2:20887500-21055000 GCF_033978685.3 Nerophis lumbriciformis | reverse complement strand
CACTGGTTTAAAAAGTAACTTAGATATTGGGTTTTCACTATGTAAAGCGCTTTGAGTCACTAGAGAAAAGCGCTATATAAATATAATTCACTTCACTTCACTTTAGCTTAATCAATCAATCAATCAAAATGTATTCATATAGCCCTAAATCACAAGTGTCTCAAAGGGCTGCACAAGCCACAACGACATCCTCGGCTCAGATTCCACATCAGGGCAAGGAAAAACTCAACCCAATGGGCTACGATGAGAAACCTTGGAGGGGACCGCAGATGTGGGGACCCCACCCCCCGGGCGACCGGTGCAATGGATGCAATGGACGTCGAGTGGATCTAGTTAATAGTGTGAGAGTCCAGTCCATAGTGGGACCAGCAGGATATCATCTTGAGTGAAGACAAGTCAGCAGCGCAAAGACGTCCCCAACTGATGCACAGAGGAGTGGTCAGACTTTGAACAGCTTCATCTGTGGTCACCTAATCTGTGCCCCCCCCCCCCCCCCCCCCCACCCCCCCACTCCCTCTCCACAAAGGGTAACAGTGGATGGTTACCTAAAATGTGGCGCTGGTTGTTAAAAGGTCAATGACGACTTTAAAAAATGTTCCCCGTAAGACATTCTGCCAATGAAATTGCATTGTGTCCAAATTTTTTAAATATTTTTATTTATTTATATAATGCAAGCACATAGTAATAACCTTCGATTAATCATGATGTATTCAAATTCAAAAGTGTAGTTATTCAGATTTTAAGAAGTTACCATTAGACAGCACTAATACTAATATTTGATTCTAAACGTGCCCTGCGATGAGTTGGCGACTTGTCCAGGGTGTACCCCGCCTTCCGCCCGATTGTAGCTGAGATAGGCTCCAGCGCCCCCCGCGACCCCGAAGGGAATAAGCGGTAGAAAATGGATGGATGGGTGGATTCTAAACGTATGGTGTCACGTTGGGGTCGCATCTTTATGCGGGGTCGTTCTTCCCAGATGCAGAACGGACAACTCCGGACAAAAGCGTGAAGGTAGAAGATGATTTATTTCTCGTAAATCATACACCGTAGATACAAGCAGACAAAAAGAAGAATAAACAGAAAAGTGGGCCGATAGCATGGGAAGCTATGGCGAAGCTTAGCGCAGGAATAAAAATCAAGAATCACAGGAATCACCAACGTAACTTGTTGCGTGGAGCAAACAAAGAAGCCGGACCGACTGACTGGCAAAGGCAGGTTTAAATAATGTCTCTGATTAGCAGCAGGTGAGCGTCCCGAACACAAGACGCAGGTGAAAATAATAGGTAGCCATGGTAACCAACTCAGAGATGTACAAACAGGAACTAAAGGAGTCCAAAACTAACCGAAAACACAAAACATGATCTGGACCACGGATCATGACAGTATGGTAGAGCATTTCTTAAAAAATAATTTACTGAATTTGAACATTTCCTAATCAAATACAGGGTAAGGCTGCGGAGTGATGAGTCTACCCTTTGAAGCAAAACACTTGTTACACTTTTATACTGAAATAAATACACCTACAACTTATTAAATAAAAACATAGAAAAAACTACCAGCAGCGGTAAAGTTTAGATCCATGAAGGAAAAAAGAAAGTGAATGAATGTTTATAACTGAATAAATTTACATATGCATACAAATTTGTCTTTTTTTTTTAAATTATTTCTTTTAATTAATTAAGCAACGTTTATGACAACCTTTTTCCAAAACACAATATAGAATGTGAGATATAACAGGACAATGCATACGTTTATCATTTGTTTTCAAAACGCTTACAAAAAAGTCGGACCCCAAAAATATACTGTGGGACCCCATTTTTATGACTTGATATGGACCCCATTTTGAAAATTCCTAGCGCCAACACTGCTGTCAACAGAGGAGAAAAAATGCTGGAATTGGGGGTTAAATCACCAAAAATTATTCCCAGGCGCAGCGCCGCTGCTGCCCACTGCTCCTCTCACCTCCCAGGGGGTGATCAAGGGATGGGTCAAATGCAGAGGACACATTTCATTACACCTAGTGTGTGTGTGACAATCATTGGTACTTTAACTTAACTTTAACTTTACACATACAAACTGTAGCACACAAAAAAGCACATTTAATAAAAAAAAATGTATTATGGTCTTACCTTTACTTATAAATAAAGTCCATTCGCCGCTGTTGTGCTGGATTAATGAACCCCCTGACAGGTGTGTTATATCAACTAAAGCCCTCACTTTCCACGTGCAAGATTGAATCTATTTAAAAAAGTGTAACCAAGGGTTTATAAATGTCGCCTATACTGTATGAAACTACAAAATAACAAACACGGAGGCTCCAGTTTACACGAGGACCACTTTATTTACATTCTTTCAAAAACCTCCGCTCCACTACAACATGTCATCACTTCCGCTCTTGGCGCCTTCAAAATAAGAGCTCAAGGCATATACTGTATAACAGCGCATAACAGGAACTTAACATCACAAATTGGAAAGCCCATAAAAATAGGTTACAAAAGTTATTTAATAAGAAGCCAAAAAGTACAAAAACAATAATGTTCATGTTGGAGGAGTTGTGAATTAGATACACCTGCAGTCTGCAGGTGTACCTAATGTTGTGGCCCTGCAGTCATTCACAACTCCTCCAACACGAACATTATTGTTTTTGCACTTTTTGGCTTCTTATGAAATAACTTTTTTAAATAGATTCAATCTTGCACGTGGAAAGTTTAAGTGTGGGCTTTAGTTGATATAACAATTCTAAGGCGGGGGTGAAGGAAGCGGGGCTACTGGAGCCTCAGCCAGTGCGTCTTTGGCAGCCGTTTTATGATCGCTCAGCACAAGAAATACGTTACACACATACAGTTGTTGACAAAATACACTGTACATTATATACCTCAGCTAACTAAACTATGGAAATGTATAATATAATTCATATAGCAATACAGTCTCACTGCACAGAAGGCCAGCAGTTAGCCGAGTCTGTCCATGTTGAGGCACTGAGTGACGTGCCTCAACTGGCTGCTGATCACCGCACCGTCTCTTCTCAGTATTTGAACGGCAAATGTGAAAATTCAGCGATTTTGAATAAAAATAATCTAAAACTGGTGAAGTTAAATGGAAAATAACTTTATAGTATAATCACTGCATACATATAACAATTTAATTAATTTTTTTTCTTTTTACATTTTTTTTCTTTCCATGATGCCTCACCTGCCTCTAGTGACTGCACGTCACTGCTGTAGTTCCTTCCTTAATACCACAGCTACACCACAGAATGGCGCATGGACTTCTGCAAAAAGTGAATCAATCTCTTCATTTTTGGAGGTATCCTCTTAATGAGCAACCTGTATTAATATCGATTACAGCAATGAACCTTCACCTGTGCCTAATCAATTAATCGAGCGATATATGAATATACTGTATGTACTCGATAACTTTGCCAACATTGATAAATTACCATGCCTGTATTTGTGTTTGTCTTCTTTGTCTATTGCTTTCAAACGGGGTGCAAGAGGGTTCACTTTGTGCACCGCTCTCAATACCCGAGCTCGCTCATTCAAAAACTGAAAATAAAAACCAGCGAAAACCTCTTATCAGTCATCCACAATTTTGGGTGGGAGGAGGCGAGACCTCCAGCTCACACACACAGGATGCACGGACATCGACTCTCACTAGTCGCCAGTGAGAAGCACCGCCAGGTGACAAAAATTAGAAACAAGGTGATTGTAAAGCAAAATGTTCCTGTGTGTGTGGGAATATTTCAGCGTCGAACCAAATGAAAAAAAATTACGAGCCAGTATGCCCAATTTGCTGGAAAAGTGATGGTCAAAAAACCCAACAACAATAGTTTCTCCAACTGGGGGAAAAACTGTACTTCAAGATGTTCAATATCATTAAGGTGCAATTTCTGCTAACAAAGAGTGAGAATCCATTTTATTTGTATGTTTTTTTAATCATTTAAGATAACAATTATCAAACTTCTAATTACAATGGTAAAAAATACTAACGAGAAAGTTTTTGTTTTATTCTAAAGGGTTACTTGCATCATTAGTTTTGCATACCGGATTTTTTGGACCATAAGGCGCACTGCCAATGAACAGGCCCATTCAGGTCCATTTTTAAACAAAAGGCGTATTATAAGGCGCATTAAAGGGTTTATATTATGATTTTTTTTCGACAATTAAAATTATTTCTGAAAACTCTTTCTGAACCATTAAATAACATGTAATGGTGGTTGTTTGGTCAAAATGTTGCATAGGTTATAATGTTAAAGTGAAAGTGCCAATGATTGTCACACACACACTAAGTGCGGTGACATTATCTTCTGCATTTGACCCATCCCCACAGGGGAGCAGTGAGCAGCAGTGGTGGCTGCGCCCGGGAATCATTTGGTGATTTAACCGCCAATTCCAACCCTTGATGCTGAGTGCCAAGCAGGGAGGTAATGGGTCCCATTTTTATAGTCTTTGGTATGACTCGGCCGGGGTTTGAACTCACGACCTACCAATCTTAGGGTGGACACTCTAACCACAAGGCCACTGAGCAGGTTTTACAATCCACCTTTAAGTTGCTTTCTGAATGTCTGACCATAGACCATAAACCATAGACCGTCACTGTCTTATTTACATGCCTCCACTTCGACAGCTCTGCTGCCAGTCGTCTCTGTCGTATCGGTAATTTTTAGGGCATCCATAGCCAGTCTACTGACAGATTAAGTGAGAACTGTAGGCTACTTTACATTAGAAATGGCAACAGCGGAGGATAAATACCACATAAACAGAGGATAGAGAAAAAGAAATAACTTATTGACTACAGCTCGGGCTACAATGGCGGACTCGCGCAAATTTTCAGGACTTATGCAGATTCCAAATACACAGCAGCGGGTACTAATAGGTAAGAAAAGTTGGTTTTGCATAATAGGATGAAACAAAATGCCAGATAACATGTCTCCTAATAGGTGCTATTTTGGGATCCTTATACACACACCATAATAATACCCGAATGTTGAATCACAGTATGTATCACAATCCATCAAGGAGTGTGGCTTTGTAGCCCACCGATGTCATACTAAAACATTTTGAGACATTTTATTTATTGGCAGTGTAATGTTCTAAATTCTCAATGAAACATCAACGTTTTGGGCTTGGTTGCTAACCTGTAGTGTACTTGCTCGAAGGTTAGATTTATTAAACAGGCGTCAGTCAACCTGCAGTGCACACGTATGTCTTATGTGTGACTGCCATCTACCGGTCACACTTATCATTACACCATGTACTAAATAAAACCGCTTTCAGGTCGGTAAGCACAACCAGAGAGCCACACTGTCGATTTTTGAAAAATGAAAGGATTTTAGTTGCGCCTTTTAGTCCCAAAACTACAATGTTATGAATAAATTAGTGCTCAATTTGGAATCAAAATAATGCTGACAATAATATTGTTTTGCTGCAATAATTGTATAGCCCAGCAAAAATGTCACCTCTTGTCTGTGGATATAGGCGATGGTAACTGTATATCTCACAAATATATAATTTCATATATCTCATTTTGGTGCCATCAAATTAATAGTAATCAATAGTTAATTGTAATCTTTCTATTACCTATCTCTAAAATGAGGCACTCACGACACTTGATGCCCAACCTACATACAATTAACTGGCTTCTTTTTATTTCCCACTTTCCCTTTTGTCATTGTCTCTTTGAGTATTCAATAAGGTCCTGTCTTGGTGGTGCAGCAATAGAGAAATTTACAGGGCCTCATAAATCTGTTCTGGCGGATCTTGGACATGTGGCAGCGCCCATTCTTGCTTACAGCAGCCACCCCGCCTGAATGTAATTAAATGTACATTTAATGACATTATTACTTGGGAGAACTCTTCTGCATAGTTTCCGATATGCTGAATGGTGCGTGGAAGATTAATGTCATCTTGTCTCGGAAGAACCTATAATCCCATTTAGTCTTAGTAATGCACTACACAAGAGTCGAGGGCCTGATGCTTTACTGCTGCTGCATCTTGGGATGCTTGAATGGAGGCGAGACATTGTTGATAGTTCCATTTGTGCTCTTTTTACTGTCCAAATGTCTGCAGTGGAAAAGGTCCACTGTGCATGCTGGCAGCATGAAGGAAATCCATCTTCATGAGAGTCAGTTGGGGCGTAGAATGTACATCTGCTGTGAGAAATGCTGATATGTACCATCTGTGTGAGAGGGGCCTCCATAATGGAACATGAAGGGTTCATTTGCAAAAAAACTGACCAGTGGGATCGTTTGTTTAAAGGGGTCATACTACGATTTTTTTCTACTTGTCAAACATTTCATTGCAGTGTAGAGCAGTGGTCCCCAACCACCAGTCCGGGGACGCATTTGCTACCGGGCCACACAGAAACAATAATTAATTTATAAACTACTGCATTTTTTCCGACTTAACTTTCGTCTGTACCACTAAACCGGGGGTCGGCAACCCACGGCTCTAGAGCCGCATGCGGCTCTTTGGCGCCGGCCTAGTGGCTCTCTGGTATACTTGCCAACCCTCCCAAATTTTCTGGGAGACTCCCGAATTTCAGTGCCTCTACCGAAAATCTCCCAGGACAACCATTTTCCCAAATTTCTCCCGATTTCCAGCCGGACTTAAGGCACGCCCCCTCCAGGTCTGTGCGGACCTGAGTGAGGACAGCCTGTCGTCACGTCCGCTTGGCCAACCAAAAAGTGTTCTGTGGTTACTTTTTGGTTGGCCAAAGGTTTATGTTGTATTGCGCACCCTGACGGCAAGTGTGGGAGTCGGTTCTAAAGTATGAAGTAAAGAGACTTAACTTCGTCACCTCGCCTGGTTATTGACTCCAACCCAGAATATTACACTGCCCCTACCTACGTTCCTTCAAAGGCTGTGTTACTGTCTGCAAAGCATTGCACTTTCAAATACAACAATGAGTAGAGAGGAGTGTTATGTGTGTATATGTGTAAATAAATGAACACTGAAATTCAAGTATTTATTTTATTTATATGTATATATATATATATATATATATATATATATATATATATATATATATATATATATATATATATATATATATATATATATATAAATATATATATATATATATATATATATATATATAATAAAATACATATATATATATATATATATATATATATATATAACTAGAATTCACTGAAAGTCAAGTATTTATTTTTTATATATATATATATATATATATATATATATATATATATATATGTATGTGTATATATATATATATATATATATATATATATATATATAAGAAATAGAATAGAATAGAATAGAATAGAAAAGAAAGTACTTTATTGATCCCTAGGGGAAATTCAGCACCACAGTTCGCTCACAATAGACAATAATAATAATAAATAATATAATATATATAATATATTATATAGATAATATATAATATATAAATAATATAAATATATTTTACATATACTCTACATGTAAATACTTCAATTTCAGTGAATTCTAGCTATAAATATACTCCCCCCCCAATCTCCCGAATTTGGAGGTCTCAAGGTTGGCAAGTATGCTCTCTGGAGCTTTTTCAAAAATGTATGAAAAATGGAAAGAAATTGGGGAAAAATATATTTTTTGTTTTAATATGGTTTCTGTAGGACATGACACAAACCTCCCTAATTGTTAGGAATCTCCGTGTTTATATGAAATATGCTTCAGCGATTAGAGACTATTTGGCGAGCGCCGTTTTGTCCTACAACTTTCTCCGACTTTCTAAGACGCGATTTATGCCACTCCTTTTTTGTCTCATTTTGTCCACCAAACTTTTAATGTTGTGCGTGAAGGCACAAAGGTGAGCTTTGTTGATGTTATTGACTCGTTGGAGTGCTAATCAGGCATATTTGGTCAGTGTATGACTGCAAGCTAATCAATCAATCAATTAAAGTTTACTTATATAGTGTCATGTCTGTGTGATCATGTTTTTGTGTTAGTCATGTTCTGTTTTGTTTTTGGACTTTTTGTGCACTTTTGTTTTGTTTTGTCACCATAGCAACCATTAGTTTTCACCTGTCACGTCACGCACCTGTTTCACGTTTTGAGTCACGCACCTGCTTTCACTAATCATGTCTATAGTATTTAAGTTCATTCTTTTCAGTTTGTCGTGCTGACGACATCCCGCATTTATACTCTCCACACACTTATGACCCTTGCTGCGCTTTTTCATGCCGTTTTTTCATCCAAGTAAGTTTTCTTTATTCATGCCATAGTTTGCAAGTTTTGTTTAATTGTTCATAGTTTCTGCCAATGTGCAAGTTCTGTGTTTATAGTTTAGTTTTGTACCTCCGCCCCTGTGCGCGCCTTTTGTTTGATCCTTTTTTTTTGTAGTTATAGTGTTTAAATAAATCATGTATTTACCTTCACGCCACATCTGGTCCAATTCACTTGCACCTCGGGAGAACAAACCAAGCCATAGTCCAAGTCTTGATATATAGCCCTAAATCACGAGTGTCTCAAAGGGCTGCACAAGCCACAACGACATCCTGGCTGAGATCCCACATCAGGGATCCATGCTAACATGCTATTTAGGCCAGCTGTATGTACATATTGCAGTATGCCTCGTGTGTACGTATATTTGAGCTCATTTAATTTCCTTTAAGTCCTCTTAATTCAATTTATATTTGCATGTCTCATAACACATTTTCTGTATGTAATATTGGCTGCATTTGTCATAGTTGTTTGTGTGCCATGTTGTTCCAGACCACAGCAAACGTTAACCAGCTAACAAAGATTGTAATAAATCCATTGGACACACACATCTATACCTTTGGCCTTTCTAAGCCAGTAATTCCCAGGAATTATCTCACCCTCTGAGAAGCCTCCATTTTACTAATGATTTCGAATATTGTAAAAATGTGTAGAATAAATATTACATTTCAACATTTCTGTCAACAAAGATTTGCGTTAGCCTGCGACACATAGTCATTTTGATAGTAGGCTAATATAGACACTTACATCATGTGTTGTCTTTAGTATAACACTTATACAAGGTTTTCCATTTTTAGCGGTTCCAGACAGATTTTTTTTTTTTGTATTTTCGGTCCAATATGGCTCTTTTAACATTTTGGGTTGCCGACCCCTGCACTGAACACACCAATAAGCTTGTTAATAGATGTACATTACAACTTCTTTGGGTAACACTTTAGTATGGGGAACACATATTCACCATTAATTAGTTGCTTATTAACATGCAAATTAGTAACATATTGGCTCTAAATTAGTCATTATTAAGTACTTATTAATGCCTTATTCTGCATGGCCTTATTATACAACCAGTAAGCCATTAACTAAGAGTATTCTCTCAATAACCCCAGAATTATTGCTTATTAGTAACCCTAACCCTAACTCTTATATGTTCCCCTAGTGTCCAAATAACTCAAAATTAAGTCTTTGTTACTTTAATAAGCAACTAATTAATGGTGAATATGTTCCCCATACTAAAGTGTTACCCTCCTTTGTTATAGTACATGAGACAATGCACACTAATGGACATTGTCCATTGCCAAAGGGTAATTTTTCATGCTTATATTTTTGCTGTTTTTATCTGCCACACGTAGAAAGTCGGTCCGTGAAAATAATGCATGCATTAAACCGGTCCCTGGTGGAAAAAAGGTTGGGGGACCCAGGTTTAATCAATACAATAAAACACAAATAAGCATATCAAGTGAACTTGTTTTTCCACTCTACTGGAACTTTAAATCTGTCAGTAGACTCGCTATAGAAGCGCCAAAACTACAACATGTCTGACGGGAAGAAGACACAGTCGAAGTGGAGGCAACTAAATAGAATCGCCCATAAAAATGGTGCATCCTGAAGAAAAGGTCAGACAGGGGCTTAAAGACGATCCGTAAAATAATCTTTGCAAAATTTTAAAAACACATTATGTTATCTAGACCAGGGTTCCACCTACCTTTTTTCCACCAGGGACTGGTTTAATGCATTATTTTCACGGACCGGCTTTCGACGTGTGGCAGATAAAAACTGCAAAAAAAATGAGCATTAAAAATTAGCCTTTGACTACAATCTGGCACATTAACATTTTAAATGTCCATTAATGTGCATTGTCTCATGGACTATAACAAAGGAGTTGTAATATGCATCTATTAACAAACTTATTGGTGTGTTTAGTGGGACAGGCGAAAGTTAAGTCGGAGAAAATGTGGTAGTATATAAATAATTATTGTTTCTGTGCGGCCCGGTAGCAAATGCGTCACGGACCGGTACTGGTCCCCGGACTATGTGAAAATACCATCTAAAATGCCACAAATTCAGTCAGCCATTTTGAATATTCCGCTTCGAACACCTGCGGGAATTTCCATAGATTTCTACGTCACTGGAGTAACGCTTCTGCACTCCGACCATATTATCAGATCAGTCATACAGAAAATGCGCAAAAATAGGAAAGAGATGTGGTGTTTATCATTCACACTTTCACGTCCCGAGGTGGCGTAAAAGACACAAAAAGATGCTTGTTGCAGCAACCTTTTTTTAACACTTCGTGAGGATTGTGATTGAATTTTCGTCTCAAAGGAATGTCAGTCAACATCCCAGCGAGAGTAGAAATATAACATTGTATTGGTTGTATTATGGTTTAAAACAGTCAGTTTGTATGTTTAGCACCTAGCAATGGTGTGGATGCTAGTGTCACAATAAAGTTGCATCCGCCGGGTAGGAGTCAGCTTTCTAAATTTTTTTGCTCATCCTTTTTTTTTTTTTCGGGCTCAAAAATGTCAAGACTTGGTCCTTGGGTTTTGTTTTTCCTGAAGGCAATGGAAAATTGGCTCGGGCGAGACGGGAATGTAAGTACATGATTTAATATTAACACTCAAAAAAAGGGAACAAACAAAAGGTGCTCACAGTGGAGGTACAAAACTTGGCTATAAACACAAAACTTGCACAAAGGCAGAAACTATGAACAACAAAAAACACTAACTGTGGCATTAATAAACAAAAACTTACTTGGCATGGACTAAAGGAGCAGCATGAACGATGGACATGAAACCAAGTGTCAGGAATGTGCAGAACATAAATGCGGATGTCGCCAGGCTGACCAACAGAAAAAGAAAAGCTTAAATAACACAGACATGATTAACGAAAACAGGTGCGTGACTCAAAACGTGAAACAGGTGCGTGACGTGACAGGTGAAAACTAATGGGTTGCTATGGAAACAAAACAAGGGAGTGAACAACCAGAAACTAAAGAGTCCAATAACTAAACAAAACAAAACATGACTAAAACAAAAACATGATCAACACAGACATGACAAAAAATATAAGGTTCTGGATCATAATTTTTCCAAAAGTAATCATTGTTGACTCTCACAAAGTCTGCTTGATTAGCATTGCTGTTGATGGGGAAGGGCTCTGTGGTTCCTCACGTGACTGGCTTCCTCATTATCTCATAAAATGGCTCGGGAATCTTTGTGAGATTGATACTATTTTCATATCTATTTATTCGCAAATAGATATGAAATATATATATTTCTAGCATAGATTTATATTCTAATAGCTTTAATATAGAGGCAACTTATTTTTCCACTTGACTGGTACTTTAAGTTAGAAATACAGTATACACTACTTTGTATTAGAAATGGCATCAGCGGATGCATATGTATGTAAGAGCCAGTCTGCCCCACAACAAAAGGATAGAGTAAAAGAAGGAACTTATTGACTACAAAGTTGGACTACAATGGTAAACTTTACCATGTATAGAGATATCCGCTGATGTCACCAATGGGACATGGGAAAATGGAAAAAACGTCACAAGTTGGGAAAATTCCAAACTGGTCTTTTGGAGGAAGTCTGAAGAAAGGCATGATTGTTTTATAAATATCTACACTATTCCTCCATGGTTTTATTTAACATTTCCGGGACTTATGCAGATCCCAAATTCACAAAAACAAGTACCAATAGGTAAGAAAAGTTGGTTTTGCATAATAGGCCCCCTTTAAGGTGGTATTTATACTCATTCAGGACATCAGTCACAAGGACCATTGTTAGGCTGTGAGTGTCCTCAGAGGGCCGCCAAGTCTGGTGCTAAAGTCATAGAGAAGTTTCTTCAAGGCAAAAATTACAACTAAAGTGGTCAAGCTGCATTTTCATTTGCACTTTATTTTATTGACAGTTTAGTTTAGAAACATATTATATATATATATATATATATATATATATATATATATATATATATATATATATATATAAGTTTGTTTTATATATTAACAAACTTATTTTGCGTCAGTTACTTATGAGTCCCTTTTTATGCAGTAGATTTGGTTAGTACTTATTTTTCTAATCAGCCTGACATAAGCCCAAAGTTTGTGTTAAATTAATAATATTTGTGATAACACATAGTTTCTGTACCGAACGGTTGGAAGGTGTGTTCCGAGCAAGACCCCAAAAATGTAAAGAAGGCTGCCGGGAGTAAATTGAAAAAATATATAATTACGAAAAAGTGTGCAGCAAGGATGTGCACAAAATAGCAAAAGCAACAAGGAGAGCTGAAGCACAGAGGTTGCGTGAAACTACTAAGCAAAGATTAGGTTTCAGAGAAACACCGGTGTGCAATGTTCAATGATCAAGCAGGAAGGCATATACACTATATTGCCAAAAGTATTTGGCCACCCATCCAAATGATCGGAATCAGGTGTCCTAATCACTTGGCCCGGCCACAGGTGTATATAATCAAGCACTTAGGCATGGAGACTGTTTCTACAAACATTTGTGAAATAAGGGGCCGCTGCCAGGAGTCCAGTGATTTCCAGCATGGAATTGTCATAGGATGCCACCTGTGCAACAAATCCAGTCGTGAAATTTCCTCTCTCCTAAATATTCCAAAGTCAACTGTCGGCTTGATCATACGAAGCCATGAAGAGGTCGGCCACGTAAACTGACAGAGAGGGGTCAGTGGATGCTGAAGCCCATAGTGTAAAGAGGTCGCTGACTTTCTGCACATTCAGTTGCTACAGAGCTCCAAACTTCATGTGACCTTCCAATTAGCCCACATACAGTACGCAGAGAGCTTCATGGAATGGGTTTCCATGGCCGAGCAGCTACATCTAAGCCATACATCACCAAGTCGGATGCAGTGGTGTAAAGCACGTCGCCACTGGACTCTAGAGCAGTGGAGACGCCTTCTCTGGAGTGATGAATCACGCTTTTCCATTTGGCAATCTGATGGACGAGTCTGAGTTAGGAGATTTTCCGGAGAACGGTACCTTGTGAAATGTGAAATTTGGCGGAGGAGGAATTATGGTGTGGGGTTGTTTTTCAGGAGTTGGGCTTAACCCCTTAGTTCCTGTGAAAGGAACTTTGAATGCTCCAGGATACCAAAACATTTTGGACAATTTCATGCTCCCAACCTTGTGGGAACAGTTTGGAGCGGGCCCCTTCCTCTTCCAACATGACTGTGCACCAGTGCACAAAGCAAGGTCCATAAAGACATGGATGACAGAGTCTGGTGTGGATGAACTTGACTGGCCTGCACAGAGTCCTGACCTGAACCTGATAGAACACCTTTGGGTCGAAATAGAACGGAGACTGAGATTCAGGCTTTCTCGACCAACATCAGTGTGTGACCTCACCAATGCACTTTTGGAAGAATGGTCGAAAATTCCTATAAATACACTCGGCAACCTTGTGGACAGCCTTCCCAGAAGAGTTGAAGCTGTAATAGCTGCAAAAGGGGGACCGACATCATATTGAACCCTGTGGGTTAGGAATGGAATGGCACTTCAAGTTCATATGTGGGTCAAGGCAGGTGGCCAAATACTTTTGGCAATACGTATATAGGAGCCTGACTGGCATCCAAGAACAAGTGTGTCCCGATTGCCAAACAGGGACAGGTGTGGGAGCTAGTGCTCATTGCAAGACAGAGGAAGTGACAATACAAAATAAGAGCACCGGACAGGAACTTAAACACCACACACACGGGGAAAAAAACAACACAAGTCCAAAACAGTCACACGAGTGTGACAGTTTAAAATTATTGAAGAGGTTGTAAACTGTAAGTATATCATGGATAATTATTGAGTACGATTAAAATCAAGAGTAAGATTAGTAATTCAGTGTTAATATTTGAGTGTAGAGGAAAAGTTGTGCTCCAAGGTCAAAAAGATTAAGAACCTTGTTGGGTGCAGTAATTATAATAATTTTGCAAGTAATCATTTTATTTTGTGGTTACCACAATATTTGATTTATTAGAATTAAGGGAAAATAAGTCTCTGGGCATCCAACACACAACTTATATCTCTAAGAAAGACATTAAAGGTTTTGGTAACGTACTCTTTCTATGCCTCACACGCTCCTAAGGTTTTAAATGAAGTAAGTCGACAATGTTTAACGTGTCCTTCACACACCCTAAAACATTAATCCTGTTTAAACTGATATTTGGAATAATTCAATCGTTGGTGCAGTCTCAGTAAAGTGATTAAAATACACAGGACAGACTACACTTCTATACAAATGCTGAATGGTATTTTTCAAACAATATCTGTGTTTTCTTGCTGTTTTGTTCTCTCGAAACATAATGGAAGATTGCAAAAAAAAAACTCTCTAATGCCAATCAAAGTCTTTTCACCACGCAAATAACAGTAAGCCTTCAGAATAGGTAATGTGACACATAATGACACTGTGGCTTTTAAAGACCAATTTATATTAGATTAAAATCAAACTAGAGGGGTGCTGTATCGTGTCACATTTCCAATTGCGTCCATCAGTCATGTGGATGTGTGTGTTTTGTGTACTTCTTGTTGTAAAACGTGATAGATTAGAGTTGGTGTCATTTCTGCAGGCTGCCAAAATTATGTGGTTCCTCAAGTAGTCATACTACTGTTGAGGGATTGATTTTGACAGTTAGCCTGTCATATTTTTGTTATAGGATGCACAAAGTCCGTATTAGGGAAGCATTCTGTAAACCCTACCCCTATATTCTTTATCTTTGTGCACAGGTTTCCGCTGAAAACCAAGTGCAACAGTTTAACAAGCTGGTTTTGCACGCAGGTTATGCCTGTACACGTACAGCTCCTGACATATTAATTTATATTATGCCCTCGTGAATGGCATCACTTTTGAATACATCCATCCTGAGTTATTGTGACCTTTAGATAGCGCTGCAGCAGTGCTGTGCTTGTAGCAAAATTAAATTTGTGTCCGCATCCCAAAGAAAAGCTGATATTACGGAAAGGTGTTTTGCTTAGATAAGTGCTGAGGCTCGCATGTTGTGAATTAAACGGAAGCACATAGTATAGTGTAGTGCTGTGTGACGACTGCCTCCATCGCCTTAGAAAATGTCTTCGTTTTCTTTGACACTGAGGCAATATGTGGCAGTGATTTGGAATGGTGTAAAAAAAATTTAAAAAGCATTACTTGTCTGACGGTGTCAATCAAACTTCCACGCTATTATCTTTGTGAAAGCGGAACGTTTCATTACAGCTCTTGTATTGAATTCCATTACACTGGTGCATCCCTATATCATCCTTCCCTCTAATATCTCCATAGCTATCATTATCGAGACAGCAGGGGGCACATTGTATCATTTCAAACCTCATTTAACAGCGGTACCTTGCCCCCCATCCAAAGCCCAAATTGCTTGCCATGGAGCTGCAGAGTTGCTCCAGACATTAACTTAATGAAAACAGGCCACTCTCCTTCTAATGCCCAGCAAGCGTGTTCCCACCATCGCCGCCATGACCATCTGGTGTCCACCTCCCTGCCAGAAAAGGCAAAGTCCTGTCAAAGCAGCCCCTCTAAAGGTGCCTTAATTACGCTCATCAGAGGACCGGTGAGGACAGCAGGGAGGCTTTTATTTTCTTAAGGACGATTTCATCTCCGCGTCCCCTGACGCTCAGTGGCGATGTTAATGTTGGGGAAACCAGCTGAGTGTGCAGTTGTCGAGAGTTGAGTCGCAGCAGCCACACAGCTGGCACAGGAGTTATTAGCAGCTCGGCCTCAGCGGGAAAGGGTTGTTTTGTGGGAAGGTTAATATCGTTTGGTTAGGCTTGGCTCGGACTAGCGAAAGAGTTAGTGGGTGGTTGACCACCTGTTCAGCTCTGGGGGAAGTCTCTTCATAATAAGGGCAAACAATTGAAGGTCAAATGCAGTCGGATTTTATGAAACCTTAGTCAAATATCAATCAGTTAGGTAGACTACACCAGTGTTTTTCAATCTTTTTCGAGCCAAGGCACATTGTTTTCATTGGAATCGATTGAATGCCCTGAGATTACAATGACCTGGATGAATGACAACATTCATCGAGATATTTACTCAAAGGTAAAACTGCTATACTATACAGATAATTATCATATTTAGTATTTATAATAATTATCCTCAAAGTTCAATAATTTGAACATTTTGTCTGATAATTTGTCATTTCCTATCTGGCAGCCTTGACCCCCACCGACGGTTGGTTGGGTTTTGATCATAGGGCATCGATTAGGACTGTGTAGACATTCCATTTCTCCTGGAATCATTCAACTTTATGAACGTCGATTCCTAGTTTTCATGCCAAGTCCGTCGACCGGAAGTAATAGCTTTGATTGATTGATTGATTGAGACTTTTATTAGTAGATTGCACAGTACAGTACATATTTCGTACAATTGACCACTAAATGGTAACACCCGAATAAGTTTTTCGACTTGGGTCCACGTTACAGATGCGGCTAAGCAGCTAACTGTCTATCCCCATGCACCGTGGAAAGCCTCTTCCCTAAGTCAATAGTCCTCCATTGCGGCAAATAAACTAAATTTCTTTCAAGTATTATTATCACTACAGGACAAGGTTACACACAGAGAAAAAACAAGCAGGAGCAGGAAAGATCATCGCTAAGCTAGTTGCTAAACTACCTTGAACCAACACAAGAAATAAGTGCATAGTAAAGTTCAAGAGGTGTAGATGGAAGCACGGTACAGCAAAAAGTAAGCAGCTTTTAACGGGAAATTAACAAGTAAATTAATAAGAGTCTCAAGAAAAGATAATACAGCAATAAGCGTTAGCTGCTATGCTGTTATTTAGCAAACACTGCTAGACACAGGTAAGGGGAAGATGGATGAATCCATAAATACATACTGTTGATACCATAGGTAGTATCAGTAGATATTGGAGTGTAGGGCTACAGCTGTCGATTATTTTAATATCAACTAATATATTGATTAGTTTGTTTGATTAATAGAGTAATTGGATAAAACACTTTATAGCGTCAATGCATATTTAAAGTTAAAGGCACTCCATGCGGTCCGAATTTTATCAATTTTTATTAGTCACTCATTAAAAAATTAATCGAAGCAACAGAATATCAACTGAAGCTTTTTTCTAATCGTTGCAGCCCTACTAGAGTGATTATAACGATATGTGTAATTTCTCAAACTGTCTTCTTTTTGTTGTTTTTGTTATTGTTTACAAACTCAGACAATAATTTCCTGGACACAGGAGGACTTTGAATGTAAAAACCAAAGGCTTTTTTTGCAGTTTTTGCTTTTGTTTAGTTATTGTGTATGATTTACTTTGTTTTGTTCAAAATATTGTTAAAGAATATAAAAAACTATTTCAAATATATGGGCAGCACGGTGGAAGTGGGGTTAGTGCATCTGCCTCACAATACGAAGGTCCTGAGTAGTCTGGGGTTCAATCCCGGGCTTGGGATCTTTCTGTGTGGAGTTTGCATGTTCTCCCCGTGACTGCGTGGGTTCCCTCCGGGTACTCCGGCTTCCTCCCACTTCCAAAAACATGCACCTGGGGATAGGTTGATTGGCAACACTAAATTGGCCCTAGTGTGTGAATGTGAGTGTGAATGTTGTCTGTCTATCTGTGTTGGCCCTGTGATGAGGTGGCGACTTGTCAAGGGTGTACTCCGCCTTCCGCCCGATTGTAGCTGAGATAGGCTCCAGCTCACCCCGCGACCCCGAAGGGAATAAGCGGTAGAAAATGGATGGATGGATGGATATTTCAAATATTTTGTTGACATTGTTACACTGCCAATAGCATTCACCAAGAATAAATATAAAAATCACAGTTAATGCATGTGATTGGTTTTGCTGATTTCACGCATGCATGATTGGTATTGGAATTGGCCGAATAAATCACTGATCCAAATACCCGTATTTTGAACACATTAACAAGAGAATATGTGTAATTGTTTTTGAATGACATTTCCAGGGTGTACACCGCCTTCCACCCGATTGTAGCTGAGATAGGCTACAGCGCCCCCGCGACCCCAATGGGAATAAGCGGTAGAAAATGGATGGATGGATTTTCAAAAATAAAGTGAAACATTTTTGAAATGTACTACTGTGGAAGGAAAATTCATAAGATTCATATTCAAGTTTAAATGAATCATATTTTTATACTGCTTAAAAATAACCAGTGAAAAATACATAGTCAATTTGTGACCTTGCCCCTTAAAAGAATCCGAATCGAGAATCGTTAGGAACAGGAATCGAAACAAGGAATTCAAATCGTGCTCAACCCATACCTGCCTCACCCAAACCAGAACAGAACCCTCACCCTAACCAACGAGTTACAACCTACTACTGCCTCCAGCGCCATCTGCTGACACTTGTAGTGCACTGCCCCATTGGTTCCCCAATGCAAAATCGCTGCTGTTCAAGTGATTATTACAGTTCAGTTCAGCAAGAAACATTTCTCTATCTGAAAACAAGCTGGTGCACCGTTAGAAAGAACCCTTAGGCTTGGATCTGATCGTTTGTCATCTGGATAGTATTGCTTAATTTCCACAGGGAGGAAACTCATTATTTCTGACTTTATCTCAACACATGACCTCTGGAATAGTCTCAGGGATGTTATTGGTTTCAGCCCATGTTCCTCACCTTTCTCCTCTTTGCGCGGCAAAGATGAGATACATGACCAGCAAGGGCACAGTTCAAGCCAAAGATAGGAGCATTATGTTATGCTGGAGCACTAATGAAAGTCCTGTTCACCTTTAATATGCTACACAAAAAGCACAGTTATATTGATTTATTACTGGCTACATTACAGTTTTTTTCCTCCTTATGACGGATGGTCAATGGAATCCGAGATTGTATTGATAAAAGATGACTAATAGCCGGCAAACACCTTTTGCGGTTAACCGTTTTTGCCAAATGGATCACATTTCGTTTCCTTTAGGATATTTTCCAGCCCATGAAAAATACCGGAATACTTTATTTGTCCCCGAGTGTAAATCATCTGTTCATGTCACCTTTCTGATTTTTTTACTCTTGTGACTACGATGTTCTTTTCCCTCCTCTCACTTCTGTCGCAGTTTAATTTTGTTGGAAAGCTGCTGGGGCCTCGGGGAAATTCCATGAAAAGGCTACAAGAGGAAACAGGAGTGAAGATGTCCATCCTCGGAAAAGGGTCCATGAGGGATAAAGACAAGGTAAAATCAATCGATTTGTGTAGAAATATGCTGTATGTCGTTGTTTAGCTCATCAAATAGATGGATATAGGAACAAAGACTTTAAGCCAACAACGTAATGGAGATGATTAGTTTTAATCTGACTAACATACAGTATGTACCGGAAGACATGTATACTTTTAAAGTATATTGTGTAATTGTCATGTGTGAGTGCAACATAATGAAGCACTTTGCCTCAGTCATTTATCGTGCTGACATGCTATCCCTTGGAGCTAAACTTAGCAGAGCGTGCATGCTCGTTCATAGCAGGTCTCAGTGTCGTCCTATAGGGTTACATTGCTCTTAATGCAGAAGACAACATTCTAACAGAAGGCATCATTGGTCTAAGTCAGGTCTAAGTCATTTTTTTCCCCGCGAGGGCCGCATACAGAAACATATAAGGATAGGGGGCCACTTTGATACATTCTGTAATTAAAGATACCAAAAGAATGCAATGTAGATCAATCACATGCTAAACTATCTGAACAAACCAGCCGCATCTTAGCTTTCTGTTATACTGTAAGTAACAACGCATATTAGAATAAGATCTCATCTAATCTAATCTAATATATATATATAGTTGTTTGTTTTGGTCAGAAGCAACCAGAAATAATGAAGCATGGTTCGTTTAGGGATATGCTAAACAGCCAAGAGCGTAACTGTATCAACTATCAAGTCTGGTTGCGCCATTTTGCTGTCTCTCTGTTAATTCTCTACATGAAGTGAGTAGAGAAAATTATAATGAGTGCTGCAGAGAACAAAGAAATTGTCGGTAAGACAGGAGTGGTCACCTCAACGGTGTGGCAGTTTTTTAAATATTTTCAAACGGACCGCAGTCCTTCGCCGCGCTCATCTGTTCTTTTCAACCCTTGTCCGTTCCCTATTTGGATGTGCGGAAACAGGTAGGAACTAAAGTGCAGGATTGTACACCCAGTTCGATAGAGTGCGGTCCCATATAACGCAACGTTCTATGTAACGAGGTCGTGCTGTGGAAAATGAGTTTTTGGCCGTTTTTTTCCACCTAAATCAATGGTGTTGTTTTTCACCAAATTATCGCATATTAATAAACTTTATATATCTTTATTTATGTATATATATATATGTATATATCAACCCAGTGATGTCCAAACCTACTGGTGGATAGTGCTTTCCCCCTTCTGTGACATAGGGGCACAATCCACCATTCACGTCATGCCATGTGTGGGTACTATTCACCAAGCAGGTTTCGGCAGCCGACCTACGAACATCAATCAATCAATCTTTATTTATATAGCCCTAAATCACAAGTGTCTCAAAGGGCTGCACAAGCCACAACGACATCCTCGGTACAAAGCCCACATAAGGGCAAGGAAAAACTCACCCCAGTGGGACGTCGATGTGAATGACTATGAGAAACCTTGGAGAGGAACATAACTTTTTTGAAAAGAAAAAAGGTAGAAATAAGGATTTCTTTATAACGCACTCTCGGGAATAACGCGATCGGTATTTTATGGACGCCAACGACCGCGTTATATGGAACTTTGAGTGTATAAATCAAAATAGTTAAAAATTATAACAAATGTGCTACTTTAAAATAATGTTTTGGTCAAATAACCTTTAAATAATAATTACTGCATAACATAAATTAATTTCAAGTTCAAATTAAATGTTACACAGACCACGTAACTTAAATTTTTTTGTTTTCGTTTTTTTCTGTTCACATTTTCACACCTTGTACTATATTGTTACACTTTATTAAGCATTTCTTACTTTTTCCTTATTTTTGCAAATTCATTTTAAGAGATTGTTAAGTCTTTATTGTGATTTTAGAATTGTTTACTTTGAGTTTTTTCCATGTTTGTGTTGACATTTCCTTTCCTTTCTGCCTTGATAGCTGAGGAGATTATGATCCAAGAAGGTTACATGTGAAATAAAAATGTTAACATTTAATACATCATACTTTCCGCCGAGTCCATATTTTCCATAGGTCACTTAAATATCAATAATTATCTATATGAACCAATATAAAACCCTTACATTGTAATAAGGTTCTCAGCCATATCACCCAGCACTATCTTGTAGGTAGAATAATTCAGTTAAAACTGTCAATTAACCTTTGTGAGTGTTCTGAACTCCTATTTCCATTACAGTGCTGTACTGAGCTCAGTAATTCTGCCTGATAGCTGAGGACTTGTACTTCTCCAAACAGCAAACTAGCTGGGACTGAATTAATAGCACATCAGTCTTAATGCCCATGATAATATGATAATAAAACCTAATAATGAAGTATCTATTTGTATGGTTGATATTAGTGCAGATCATACTTGTTCTTGTTTTGAAGGCGTAATGGGTTCTCCATTGCTAACAAACAAACAAAAATAACCACAAGGCTTATTTCACATGCGGGCATTGTCATATTCCCCGATAAGAGTCTGTTGGTTGTTTTGTTTTCTTTATTGCTTTGTTTACTTCCTTCGGTTTCAATTGAACTTAAGGAATTTTAGTGCTGACCTGTGGTTTCTGCTTGTTTGCTTGTGCTTAACAAAGGCCTTTAATATTTAATTGGTAAGAGAATAGATGGAATGTAATTGCATCCCAGCAGGAGATGCACTGGATTTTATCATCCATCTACTGCGTCCAAGGTGATTTGTTTTGTCTGTGCAAGAATACAAGTCACCGTTTTATTTGGGTCATGTTCAAACACCACTCAAAAGGTAAGTTTAAGTTGAACCAACCCTACAGTATTGTTGGCAACTTGTTTATTGTATTGAACAATTGTATGTAATAGACATATAGGGTATCATAAACAATCATAAATAATATTCAGTGATCACTTCATAAGGAGATATACCAATCCCTCGGTTAATTTGTACTGGACATAACTGCGGTAATCAATTTTCCTCAAAGTGGGATTATTATTAATAAATTCAATATTCTTTATAGTTGGAGCATAAAAGACTCTTCTTATTAAATTTCTGAACATTGTCAATAAACCTGATGCTAGCATTGCGAAATGACAAAGTATTCTAACTATACTATCAAAGATTGTGTTGTTGTTAGTGTTGTTTACTAGGGTTGTAACGATTGTTTAAATCGAATAATTCGATTAGAAAAAAACTTTGATTTATATTACCGGTACTTTGTTTTCATTAATTTTTTTAACTAACTAAAAATTATCAGTGCCCGGAATTGTAAATAAGCGGGCATAGCTTCTGCACGGCCACAGCTATAAAGCGCACATCAGAGCAGTGACGCGTGGATGTGTTAATCTGTGTGACATTGAACAGCGCAGAGTTTTTTGTATTCATTTTTATGACGTTTGCATGTTAAAAGTGCTATTTCCATACAGATGTTGTGCATTTATTTGAAAAAAATGGTTATTTCAACTGTTTTCCCTAAAAAACTTTTAAGTGAGTTTTATCTAATTATGCGAATAATCGAACGATCCACTCAATAGATTACTTGCTTACTAAAATAATCGATAGCTGCAACCCCAAGTGTTTACCCTTAAAGGGGAACATTATCACAATTTCAGAAGGGTTAAAACCATTAAAAATCAGTTCCCAGTGGCTTATTTTATTTTTCGACGTTTTTTTCAAAATTTTACCCATCACGCAATATCCCTAAAAAAAGCTTCAAAGTGCCTGATTTTAACCATCGTTATAAACACCCGTCCATTTTCCTGTGACGTCACATAGTGATGCCGATACAAACAAACATGGCGGATAGAACAGCAAGTTTATAGCGACATTAGCTCGGATTCAGACTCGGATTTCAGCGGCTTAAGCGATTCAACAGATTACGCATGTATTGAAACGGATGGTTGTAGTGTGGAGGCAGGTAGCGAAAACGAAATTGAAGAAGAAACTGAAGCTATTGAGCCATATCGGTTTGACGTATGCAAGCGAAACCGACGAAAACGACACGACAGCCAGCGACACGGGAGAAAGCGAGGACGAATTTGGCGATCGCCTTCTAACCAACGATTGGTATGTGTTTGTTTGGCATTAAAGGAAACTAACAACTGAACTAGGTTTACAGCATATGAAATACATTTGGCAACAACATGCACTTTGAGAGTGCAGACAGCCCAGTTTTCATCAATTAATATATTTTGTAGACATACCCTCATCCGCTCTCTTTTCCTGGGGGTCTGGCGGCAGATTTCTTTGACTTTATCGTTGGAAATGCATCTGCTTTGAGTGTCGCAGGATATCCACACATTCTTGCCATCTCTGTCGTAGCATAGCTTTCGTCTGTAAAGTGTGCGGAACAAACGTCCAATTTCTTGCCACTTTTGCATCTTTGGGCCACTGGTGCAACTTGAATCCGTCCCTGTTCGTGTTGTTACACCCTCCGACAACACACCGACGAGGCATGATGTCTCCAGGGTACGGAAAACAGTCGAAAAAACGGAAAATAACAGAGCTGATTTGACTCGGTGTTTGTAATGTGTTTGAGAAAATGGCGGTTTGCTTCCCGATGTGACGTCACGTTGTGACGTCATTGCTCCGAGAGCGAATAATAGAAAGGCGTTTAATTCGCCAAAATTCACCCATTTAGAGTTCGGAAATCGGTTAAAAAAATATATGGTCTTTTTTCTGCAACATGAAGGTATATATTGACGCTTACATAGGTCTGGTGATAATGTTCCCCTTTAACCTAAAAACGAAAGTCTCACTTGGTGAATATGTTTATCAGTCGCCACAACATACAGTAAAACTAGAAAATAAGACACTAATTGCATGGTAACAGATATTTTACATAAATAAAAATTAATTTAACACTTAATTTAAGCGTAAAACATGTACAAAATGCTTTTAAAAATATTTATGTTTTTTTTTTATCTTTGATGTAGTGAAGCCGCAATATTTGAAGCGCAAGGGACGACTGTACGCACAGATGTGAGGATGAGAATGTTAAGTTTGTACTCTTGACATTAAACTTTAAATACAAACTTTAATATTAACGTTGATTTGGAGAACACTGCAACACACTTTTAAGACAAAATGTTGAAATGCAGAGTTTTGTCAGAACCTTATAAAGTAAGTATTGTTTTAGTATCACGCTCAAAGTTTCATCTCCAACATGGAAACAAAGAATTGTGTTTAATCTCGGAGGCCTTGGTGAAGAAGTCTGCCAGTTTTTCAAGGATGTTTTTTTGAACGAGTCGACTACAAAGAACGACCCTCAAATAGTAAGGTCTTCACTCCCCGAGGTGTTTGCCCCTAGCCTTGTCAGCGTCACTCTCCAATGTGCCTCAGCCAATATTAAATGTTGTTTTTCTCAGCTAATTACCTAAAAACTACTTAATTAAAGAGTCTTGACAGCCTGTGTAGCACAGAGGAAACCCAATACACGTTACCATAATACCGTAGAGCAAGATTTGTGTGTGCGATATTGATTTTTTTCCACACCCTGACATCCTTTTCAGGATGAGCTGACACATAAAGGTTGTGTTTGAAAGGCCGACATAAAGGCAAAGTCGCTGTGGTATGCTTGTCTCAACCATCTCAATTCAGCTCTGACCCACTTGGGTCCATCAGCTCGGCAGTAGGGTGATATCTGAGCTGGGAAGGTACATCAATATTACACCTTGTGTTTCTGGATCAGTCGGGTTAACACCGCACTCATTCAAAGAGAGGCCGCATCACATCTCCTGGACTTTCCACACGACAGAACAAGTGTAATGAGAAATGTGTCGCTGGCTTACCAACGACACACAGGGACAGTAATAATACAACATCTTAGGTTGTTTATAAGACAGAGATAACAAAAAGAACTCGGTTTTCATATGGCACACTTTTCGTAGGATTCGGTATTCACCGAAAATGTTTGCGTGAAGTCTGCCCTGGTTTTCGCCTATTGTCTCGGGTTTGGTATGGCAAACATTGCGCCTAACAAACCTGTGTTTGCCTGCAAATCAGTCCAAGGACTCAAGTGTCCAAACAACCCTGGTGACTCAGTCTTGTCACCTTACTTAATACACAGCGTGAGTCCAATTGCCTTTATTACGAACATGCTTCTATTAGCCTTGTCTAAACTCCCCCACCCCAGCTCTGTCGCCTCCTTTGACATCATCTCTGGTTAGTTATGCAGTCCTTTGCAAACTAACACTTACACCACAAGTCTCTGTGCTTTTTTTTATTGAATACGGCTACAAAATAACCCACCTTGGGGCCAAAGAAAGTATAGCAAGTGTCAGCACTTTGGTCAAGGAGTTGAGAACATTATCAGATTGAGGAAATAACTCAGATTCAGATTGACTATTGTCATTCAAACATTTACATCAGAGATATATTGCAGAACAAAGTTACGTTGCATTTTCCAAGCCATGATAAAAGAAATAGATAAAATCAGCATAAAGAAAATTAAAGGATGAATTTCTATCTATGTTTACCAAGAATAGTTAAAATAGCTAAAGCTACATATTGGACAAACTCATGGCCAGTAACATACACCTTTTGGAGCCAAAGAGTGCCATATAAACTGTACCACATATGGTCAAAAGTTATACTCGGCCACGTAGGGCTTCAAGTCCAATTTGGGTACACATCAGTCAAGTCTGAAAACCACCTGTTTTCACTGTGACTACAACATATAAGGATGCTGGGAACAGATAATGTCTCTCCTGCCATGTCTGTCTGACCATGTCCGTGCAATGTACTGTATCTTTGTTTAAATCCTCTGTGATGCCACTATCAATGTGAAAGCAGGAATGATCTGTGCTCGATATAAATTATATGGTAACTCTCCCATATCGTTGTCTGGTTCCTCATTTGTGTCAAGTCTCTTAATATTACCCACTATCAGAAAATAAGCCAGTTTTAAAAATGTCTTTAAAAAGCTATAAATTAGGTAACGTAACAGTGAAACTTAGGCCAATTGCACTGAGCCTATTGCATGTGAATTGAAATGTATTTATTTCATCAGTTTTAAATACTATAAATAAGCATAACCAGTAATAACAGTGATGGTATTAGGGCTGGGCGATATGGCCTTTTTTTAATATCGCGATATTTTAAGGCCATATCGCGATACACGATATGTAGCTCGATATTTTGCGTTAGCCTCGAATGAACACTTGATGCATATAATCACAGCAGTATGATGATTCTATGTGTCTACATTAAAACATTCTTCTTCATACTGCATTAATATATGCTACTTTAAAACTTTCATGCAGAGAAGGAAATCACAACTAAAAAAATTACTATTTTTTTCATACGGTGTTGATCTGGAAATGTTTGCCTCGGCATTTTGATGGTGTGGGCGTGTGGCACCGAACGGAGATGTTGACATGCGGAGTAAGCACTCTTCATTCTCTAGCAGGTGACTTTTCAAATGATGCTACATATTAGCAGTAATGCTACTTTTTATAGCAACGCTTTTGCCCCACACTTGACAAATTACGGTTGTCTGTTCGACATATTCCCACTTGTAGCCAAACCACCCCCTGCTGTTTTTTGTGGCAATTAACACAGAGACAAACCCGCGATATATCGCGTGTATCGATATATCGCCCAGCCCGAGATGGTATCCATCTCCCCTTACTCCCCCCTGTCTGCTCATCACCATCTATGCTAACAAGCTTTCAATACAGGTTCAAGGAAGATTATATGTTAATTTTTAAATTTCATTCATAATCTAAATATTTACCGTTTGTAAATCAAAAATGATTCTCTATAAATTGTGTTTTTGGTGTCTAGAATTAAAAGGGGTCATAATATGATATGTTTTCTACATCTAAAACACTTCCTTGTGGTCTACATAATATGTAATGGTGATTCTTTGGTCCAAATTGTGTATAGATTATGTTTTACAGACCGTTTTCAAGCCGCTTTCTGACCGTCTCTTCAGGATGCGCTGTTTTGTGGTTGGCCGTATTTACATGCCCCAACTTCGACAGCGCCTTCTCCCCGTCAGCCATGTTGTAGTTTTTAACGCTTCCATATCGAGTCTAATGACAGATATAGGTTTGAACTATACGCTTCTTTGTTTTAGAAATGGCAACAGCAGAGGATACATGTGCATGTACGAGCCAGTCTGCCCCACAACAAGAGGCTAGAGAAAAAGAAGGAATTTGTTGACTACAACGTTGGACTACAATACATGGAGATATCTGTTGACCAATTGGAAAATGTCACAATTCGGACAAATTCCAAACAGCTCCTTTGGAGGAAGTATGCAGGAAGGCAATGTTGTTTTATAAATATCTCCGCCATGCCTCCATGGTTTTATTTCAAATTGTCTGGATTTATGCAGATTCCAAATACACAAAAACAAGTACCAATAAGAAAAGTTGGTTTTGCATAATAAATTTGCTGTGTTTCTCATAGGAACAATTGCTTTAGTATGATTCGGTCTTCTTTTGACCTTTTGATACAGATTACTAAATAAAACAGACAAGGTACTGTAACAATTTATGGGGTCCAACAGGTGTACATCCTTAGTCCTGTGCTGTTTAGTTTTGACCCACTTACATTCAGAGGTGGGTAGAGTAGCCAGAAATTGTACTCAAGTAAGAGTACTGTTACTTTAGAGATTTATTACTCAAGTAAAAGTAAGGAGTAGTCACCCAAATATTTACTTGAGTAAAAGTAAAAAGTATGTTGTGAAAAAACTACTCATGTACTGAGTAACTGATGAGTAACATACACACACATATCATATATATATATATATATATATATATATATATATATATATATATATATATATATATATATATATATATATATATATATATATATATATATATATATATATATATATATACACATATATATATATATATATATATATACACACATATATATACATATATATATATATATATATATATATATATATACACACACACACACACACATATATATATATATATATACACACATATATATATATATATATATATATACACACACATATATACATATATATATATATATATATATATATATATATATATACACACATATATATATATATATATATATAAAAATAATAATGATAAATGGGTTGTACTTGTATAGCGCTTTTCTACCTTCAAGGTACTCAAAGCGCTTTGACACTACTTCCACATTTACCCATTCACACACACATTCACACACTGATGGAGGGAGCTGCCATGCAAGGCGCTAACCAGCACCCATCAGGAGCAAGGGTGAAGTGTCTTGCTCAGGACACAACGGACATGACGAGGTTGGTACTAGGTGTATATATATATATATATATATATATATATATATATATATATATATATATATATATATATATATATATATACACATATATATATATATATATATATATATATATATATATATATATATATATATATACATACATTGATATATACAGTATACAATTTATATTTATTTATTTTGCCGCTTTTGTTTACATGTTAAAGGTGTTTTAATGAATATACATGCATGTTTAACACATATAGATTCCTTTATTTCATGAAGACAAGAATATAAGTTGGTGTATTACCTGATTCTGATGACTTGCATTGATTGTAATCAGACAGTGGTGCTGATAACGTCCACATTTTCAAATGGAGGAGAAAAAAAGTTCCTCCTTTCTGTCTAATACCACATGAAAGTGGTTGGTTTTTGGCATCTTATTTGTCCAGCTTCCATATTCGTTTTCATACACTTTACAAGAAATACATTGGCGACAAACTCCGTAGCTTGCTAGCTTGTTTGCGCTGGCTTTTGGAGACTCTTATTTTGAAAGCGCAGTCGCAATGGAGCAGCACTTTTATTGTGAAGACAGGAACTGTGCAGTCAGTCTTTAGGCTTTTGACGGAATGTACGGTTGAAATAAAAAATGGTCTTTTTTCCTTCACAGTTTTGATTGATTGATTGATTGGAACTTTTATTAGTAGATTGCACAGTACAGTACATATTCCGTACAATTGACCACTAAATAGTAACACCCGAATAAGTTTTTCAACTTGTTTAAGTCAGGTCATGTGACCCCTGGCTCTGTTTGATTGGTCAAACGTCACCAGTGACTGCATCTGATTGGTGGAACGGAGTGAACGTCACCAGTGACTGCATTTGGTGAAACGCAGGCACTATGAAGGTCTGTTTGACAGACCAAAACAAACAAAGCGTGCATTAACAGATCGATACAAATTAGTAGCGAGTAGCGAGCTGAATGTAGATAAAAGTAGCGGAGTAAAAGTAGCGTTTCTTCTCTATAAATATACTCAAGTAAAAGTAAGAGTATGTTGCATTAAAACTACTCTTAGAAGTACAATTTATCCCAAAAGTTACTCAAGTAGATGTAACGGAGTAAATGTAGCGCGTTACTACCCACCTCTGCTTACATTACATCAACATAGCCATGGATTGAATGGATTTTATATGTCAGTGCGTTTTTACAGCCTTCAAATTGATGTGTCTTCTGTAATATTCATATTTTCACCTTTGTTTTTGCTTTTAAACATGTTGCAATCAATATATTCGGATAATCAATGGCTCCAGTGACTTTTAAATCAATAATGTAAAGAATGTCGCACAGATGTAGCAAATCCAGTCATTGTAATCCCTGACTCAAGTCTCCTGAGCTTCTTAGTTTAACCTTACTCAGTGTTCTCATTAACCTTGTTTCCCAGTGTACTACGCAGCCGTTTCATTTCTTTTCTTTACCTTAATTGACTGCTTTGCCACTATTAGGCGCTCATTTTGTTCAATAGAAGACGGCATTGCAACGGGTTCCTCTTCTGAGGATTTAAGAGGCTAGATACATGATAGGATTTTTTTGTGTGTGTTTAAATCAGGGGTCTCAGACACGCGGCCAAGACGTTATTTTGCGGCCCCCACCTTAATATGAAAGTTCAATGTTAGTGTGGCCCGCAAGTTTTAAATGAATGGCGTTTAACAGCGTTGTGTGCGGAGCTGAAGGAATCTACCAATCACGGTGTGGTATATGGCTCTCGACAATATTAAGGGTGTGCCGTGATGGCACTGCCTTTAGAGTCCTCTACAACCTGTCGTGTGCCGGCCCAGTCACATGTTGTATGAGGCTTCTACAGACACACGTGAGTGAATGCAACACATACTTGGTCAACAGCCATACAGGTCACACTGAGGGTGGCCGTATAAACAACTTTAATGCTCTTACAAATATGCGCCACACTGTGAACCCACACCAAACAAGAAGGACGAACACATTTCGGGAGAACATCCATACCGTAACACAACATAAACACAACAGAACAAATACCCAGAATCCTTTGCAGCCCTAACTCTTCCGTCTTCCCTCACACACACCTCTTTTTTTAACCAAAAGTTTGATAGAAGACAAAGTTGTATATATGAAAATATAGGCCAGTCATGTGTTTATCTTTACTACACTTGAAATACCCAAATGTGGGACTAAAAATTATTGTCTCTTTATCTTGTTCAAGATAAGCAAATTAATAATGTAATAATCTTATTAGATTAGTTAGAAAATACTAAACAATAAAAACACCCAAATTTACAGTTAAACTTATTGTTAAATCAATACCCCTGGAAGTATCAATATAATTGACTTTTTAATATACTATACATTTTCAGTTATTGTTCTTAATTACTATTATTATTTTTTACCTATTAAAATATTTTGCATTATAAAAGTATACTTTTGATTGCTCTCCAGCACTTGACAATGGCAAATGGTGCAGTGATGAGTGGTATCCAGTTTGTGGGGTCTATGCATTGTTTTTGGAATATACATTCTTAAAACTGCTGTCTTTCTATGTCACAGGAAGAAGAATTGAGGAAAAGCGGAGAGGCCAAATATGCACATCTGAGTCACGATCTTCATGTGTTAATTGAGGTCTTTGCTCCACCGGGTGAGGCCTATTCCCGCATGAGTCACGCCTTAGAGGAGATAAAGAAATTCCTTGTTCCAGTAAGTGAACTGCTTTACATCATTGTTTCAAACCATAACTTAATCCCTTGTAGAAGTTACAAAATAAATTACTTTTGACTTAATAGTTTTAGTGACACAAAGACAAAGTACTTAAGTTTGTTTGCACTGAAGCAATTAGCATTAGTTGGATGTTTTTTTCCTTTAAACCTAAACTTACTGAGGAATAAAAACATTATAGTCAGCAATTTAAGTGCAGTATGAAACAATAAACAAATAGCTTGGAGAACTTGGCCATAATTAATGTGCTTGGTTTATAATCGTGCGTCTAAGCTGTAAATATTAATCAAACTTTGCAAATGTGACAAGCTGCACCAGCTTGCTTTATGGGGATCATGCTGTTTCCCCATAATGCTTCAGCTTTCTTATTCAGTGCCAGGAGGATAATGATGCTGCATATGCTCGCAGCACTTTAAACATATATGACTATTAGGCAAAATGAGCCCATCTGTAAAGAAACCATTGATCACACTGGTGTATTTGTTATATTATTATTCAATTGTAAGCCTTGAAATAACCTATAGAGCACTGACTGAGACTATTGTGAAATGTATGTTGATGCATATGTGTGATCATTATATGAATCAAGCAAACACAAATTGTTCCTAATTACTGCAAGATGTAGTAAAAAAATGTGTTTATTGCAAAAAGAGTACTGTATCAATATAATGGACGACAATCGATTTAGAATATGTATCTACAGCTTATGGTGATAACCATCTATGTCAACCAATTTATCAAGTCCCAATCCACCGTGTTCTTCGGACGGTATCACTAAAAAAAATATTTTTACTAAATATTTTTTCGGCTTAAAATTTGAGACATAAAGGAAACATTTCAATGAAAAATTGGTTCGTTAATGCCAACATATTTTATTGTCAACTTTACTATGACAATGACAAGTGGGTGGGTTGCAGTGAGCTTGTCATAAATTGATTATTAAATTATTTACAGGGCACATAAAGGCAAACACACACTCACATTCACACATGTGAACTATTTATTCTCCAATTAGCTTAACTGGCATGTAGGGATGTCCGATAATATCGGAATGCCGATATTATCGGCCGATGAATGCTTTAAAATGTAATATCGGAAATTATCGGTATCGGTTTCAAAATTATCGGTATCGGTTTCAAAAAGTAAAATTTATGACTTTTTAAAACGCCGCTGTGTACACGGATGTAGGGAGAGGTACAGAGCGCCAATAAACCTTAAAGGCACTTCCTTTGCATGCCGGCCCAGTCACATAATATCTACAGCTTTTCAAACACACAAGTGAATGCAATCTACATTTGGTCAACAGCCATACAAGTCACACTGAGGGTGGCCATACAAACAACTTTAACACTGTTACAAATATGCGTCACACACTGTGAACCCGCACCAAACAAGAATGACAAACACATTTCGGGAGAACATCTGCATTGTAACACAACAGAACAAATACCCAGAACCCCTTGCAGCACTAACTCTTCCGGGACGCTACAATATACACCCCCGCTACCCCCTATTCCCCCACCTCAACCCCGCCCCCCTCTACCTCCTCATGCTCTCTCAGGGAGAGCATGTCCCAAATTCCAAGCTGCTGTTTTGAGGCATGTAAAAAAAATAATAATGCACTTTGTGCCTTCAATAATAAATATGGCAGTGCCATGTTTTTCCATAACTTGAGTTGATTTATTTTTTTACCTTGTTACATTGTTTAATGCATCCAGCGGGGCATCACAACAAAATTAGGCATAATAATGTGTTAATTCAGGCATCACGGTGGCAGAGGGGTTAGTGCGTTTGCCTCACAATACGAAGGTCCTGAGTAGTCCTGGGTTCAATCCCGGGCTTGGGATCTTTCTGTGTGGAGTTTGCATGTTCTCCCCGTGACTGCGTGGGTTCCCTCCGGGTACTCCGGCTTCCTCCCACCTCCAAAGACATGCACCTGGGGATAGGTTGATTGGCAACACTAAATTGGCCCTAGTGTGTGAATGTGAGTGTGAATGTTGTCTGTCTATCTGTGTTGGCCCTGCGATGAGGTGGCGACTTGTCCAGGGTGTACCCCGCCTTCCGCCCGATTGTAGCTGAGATAGGCTCCAGCACCCCCCGTGACCCCAAAAGGGATAAGCGATAGAAAATGGATGGATGGATGGATGTGTTAATTCCACGACTGTATATGTCGGTATCGGTTGATATGGGAATCGGTAATTAAGAGTTGGACAATATCGGAATATCGGATATCGGCAAAAAAGCTATTATCGGACATCTCTACTGGCATGTTTTTGGGATGTGGGCAGAATCGGACTTTAGATCAGCCCTATTATATTAAAATACTAACCTATAATGTTAAGACTGTTTTCTCAGGCTTTGTTATTATGTCATCAATGGATGCTTTACATTAGTTTTGGATGATACCACAAATGTAGGTATCAATCCGATACCAAGTCGTTACAGCATCATACATTGGTCATATTCAAAGTTCTCATGTGTCCACGGACATATTTCCTGACTTTATGAACATAATTGTAGAGGTGGCCCTCTAGTGGGTTCTCCTGACCACCACACACTGGCACTAGAGCCCGGTATTCAAGTTGGATCAAGTCTATTATTTTACACAATAATATAAAAAAAATTTTAATGAAAAAAGATTTTGTGATGCTAAAATATATTGATGTAATCATAGTAGTATCGACTAGATACGCTCCTGTACTTGGTATCATTACAGTGAATTTCAGGTGTAGATCCACCAATGGCATTTGTTTACATTGTGATGCCGGTGAGCTACGGTGTGTAGTGAAGCATGTTTAGCTTTTCCTCGTCCTGCAGGGATGATACTTGTAAGAAACGTACTTTATTTGTCGCCATGGAGGCGAGGATTAGTGATTTAGTAGTAGCTAAAACACCGCAAACTGCGGCTGGACTTTAGCTAGCCATGCCTTAAAGCACCTCTTCCTGAGGGCGTTTTTAAGCCAAAATGCGTCGTTTCTCCCTTTTCTGTCTACACACTGTGTCTGGAAGTTCTGCAGGAAGTTTTGGATGTGGGAAGACGCAAGAGTAGATGGTATGGTAGACCTTTAGTATGGTACGCATTGACGTGCGGTGATGTTTATGCCCGGTGAGGCACTGTTGCCTTTGGATTTGTTTTTCATCTTTAAATTCATATGCTCTAATCAATGTTAATACAGGTTGCTCATCGAGAGGAAAACAAGAAAAAGAAGAAAATAGTTCACTTTAATAATAATGTTCTCAAATACTTCTTAGTACCGTGTGTTTACTCTTACAAAATTAAATAAAGTTAAAACAATTTGTGGTCTAACCTTTTATTTGTAGCTGAAGTACATGTGCTTATCCCTCTCCAGAAAAACGTACTTTGTTGTAAAAGTCTTTATCACCTTCTGTTTTGTCTGCAAATCCAATTTGGAGTAGTTTTTGAGCTTGAATAAATAATATTCCATCTTGGCAACCTGATACATTAGTTAATTCAACAGGGCATTAAAACATCTGTTGCATTTGACTTGTTGCTAACAAAAACCTTCTGTCTGAAAAGCCTCACAGTGTAATTTTGTATCTTATAGTTCGATTAGCAAGAATAAATAACATCCAAATACATTACACGGGATGTAGATTTTACAGTGTAGAAAGTCATTGTGTAAAAAGGTTTAACTGCTTTTGTGTCTACGCACCCTGCATGTACATGTAGCAAGACAGCGGTGAGTGACAGGTCTGAACATCAAATTCGTCAGACTGACAAGCAATTTCTATTCAATATGTTTAGTAATTCAAGCCTCGAATTTTAACTTTTTAAGGTCAAGGCAAGTGTTGCCTTGAAGGAGGGCACATATTTTAGGGCACCAAGGCAAGTTAGAAAAGCACCAAGGCAAACATTATTTTCTTTCGAGGCAGTGGCTCCAATATACATATATATATATATATATATATATATATATATATATATATATACATATACATGTTAAGGGTGTAATGGTACACAAAAATTTCGGTTCAATACGTACCTCGGTTTAGAGGTCACGGTTCGGTTCATTTTCGGTACAGTAAGAAAACAACAAAATATAAATTTTTTGGTTATTTATTTACCAAATTTGTAAACAATGGCTTTATCCTTTTAACATTGGGAACACTATAATAATTCTGCCCACGTTAATCAACATTAAACTGCCTCAAGTTGTTGCTCAGATTAAATGAAAATGACAAAACTTTTCTTCTACATATAAAAAGTGCAACATTAAACAGTTTCAAGTCAACTCATCATGCTTAATTTATTACAGCATTTGGGAAGCCTGTAGTTGATTTATTATGTAAATGTTATATTTTTATCAACATGTGATAGCAGGGACCCTGCCATTCAAAACTAGGCTGCTGCATTACTAATGATTAATATAACTATAGCTGAAAAAATGGTACAATAGCAATAGGAGAGACTATCCATCCCTGAACACCATGGAGTTCATGTAGGCTTTATGATGCAGTTACATTATTATATCAACTATCAGAAACATAAACTCTTCATTTAACATACTGTCCTTTTTGCTGCTTCAACACAGCTCAATCAACACAGAAAAAGGTAAAGTGAAATAACAGACAGACAGGGCTTTGATTATCAAGCCAAACGACGCTAGTGCGCATGCGCCTGACTTCGTGTTTCCTAAAATGCATTAATAAATTAAGTTTTTTCAGTAATTAAAAATGAGAGGGCTTACCGCAAATGACAAGTTGCTGTGGTTAAATTCGAGCCCTGGTAATTGTGTTGTGTTAAACCACTAATGGTAACATAAGCCAGTTGATGGTGTTCTTGTTATATTTTTGGTATTGAAAAATGTAACTGAATAAGTTGCATACAGTCTATGTGATATTTTGTCAGTAAGAATTGTGTTCACTTCCCGTGTTTTGGTGTATGAATTGCCTTTTTATAATTAGTTAGAAAAAATAGTGTTAGTAGAGAAAATGACATATTGTGTAGCAATAGATTGATATCATATACAGTGATGAAAATAAAAAAATGTTCATCAACATCATTATCTTCCGGAAAGTACCTAGTTCCTGGCACTCGTCCAGGTCTTCTTCCTCAGCATACAGAAAACTTCTGTTGGTATTCAGTAACTCTTGCTAGCAATCGTACTTGGCTTATTTTCGTGAGGTTACCGCATCACGCCAGACTGTATTCAAGCAAATGATGTCAGCAACCAGATGATTATGGTCGGGTCCTGAAGTCAAAATAGTCCAAATCTTCTAAATCATTGCAGAACTTTTTCCACAAGTGTACAGGAAGTGATGAAATGCACATTGTGGTTTTGTTAATGTAGGCGTAAAACAGAACTTTCAAGCCATTTCAAAAACTTTAATGTGCTTGGTTTGACTTCAATATCGGTGGGTGGTGACTGGTGACAATGATGAATGACCATAGGGAAATGTTGGTCCTATGCCAAGACCACTTGAAAACCCCTGGTATTGATCATTGTCATATAAACTGACTTAATTGTCGTCTAAGCTGACCGTTATTACTGATGGCCACCTCAAGTCATTATTTCAGTCAGAGGCTAGAATCCATTTACCGAGCGCTAACACAGGTTCTTCAGCAGCGTACTAAACCCAAAGACAAAGCGAACAACCAATGATCCAAATCTACAACCTGCAGTCTTAGGAAGTGAAAGTTAGTGGCTGACTATACAAAACTACACAACAGGATGCTGTGTGCTTATGAATAAACAGTCACAATGTGTTTGGGAGAATATCTTCCAGAAAGAAGTTTATGCAGGATGGCACGTATTGTGGGGATTTTTGCAAAGCTCCTTTAGCTGATAAGCTTCATGAACAATGCCTGCTGTGCTCTGTGAAGATTTATGTTCACCAAGCAGTATATGTAGCGGTCTTAAGCAGTGTTGATGTGATAGTAAGAAGCTCAAAGAAGAGTAATTGCACTGCATCCAATGGTGATCACTTGCCGATGTAGCTGACAGGAGTTTAGATACATTTCTGCATTGCACAAAAAAGGTAATTTATTAAGAAGATTGTACTTCTATGTTGTTGTTTTTTGTGCAATTTTTTTTATTATTTGGTGAGCATTAGGTGACATTACATTAGGTGACTATATTACCAGCTGACTTTTGCTAAAAGTCAGCGGGGATAGACTCTATCTCACTCATAACCCTGAACAGGATATGAATTAATATTTTTAATTACCACCAAGGAGGTAACTTTATCCGCCACAGATGCTTATGTTTGTTGTAAGATTATGTAAGAACTATTACCAATGTTAAAATAAATAAATAACACTTTGCTGAAGGTAGCTAGGTAAAGATAGAAAACCGTGATTTGTCTTCTTTCTTTGATTCAATTGCAATTATTGGTATTTTCTGTCATTACATTATTGCCATTGTCATTGTTATATTTTGTTAACAAGTAGGGGTGTGCCAAATGATCGACCCCGGATCAGTATCTCCCAATTTTCTTGAAAAAGTATGTGATGGCTCTTGCCTACTATTGCTGATTACAAACAAATGTATTTGTATTCCCTTTTACATATATACATATACAGTATGTGTGTGTGTGTGTATATATATATACACAGGTAAAAGCCAGTAAATTAGAATATTTTGAAAAACTTGATTTATTTCAGTAATTGCATTCAAAAGGTGTAACTTGTACATTATATTTATTCATTGCACACAGACTGATGCATTCAAATGTTTATTTCATTTAATTTTGATGATTTGAAGTGGCAACAAATGAAAATCCAAAATTCCGTGTGTCACAAAATTAGAATATTACTTAAGGCTAATACAAAAAAGGGATTTTTAGAAATGTTGGCCAACTGAAAAGTATGAAAATGAAAAATATGAGCATGTACAATACTCAATACTTGGTTGGAGCTCCTTTTGCCTCAATTACTGCGTTAATGCGGCGTGGCATGGAGTCGATGAGTTTCTGGCACTGCTCAGGTGTTATGAGAGCCCAGGTTGCTCTGATAGTGGCCTTCAACTCTTCTGCGTTTTTGGGTCTGGCATTCTGCATCTTCCTTTTCACAATACCCCACAGATTTTCTATGGGGCTAAGGTCAGGGGAGTTGGCGGGCCAATTTAGAACAGAAATACCATGGTCCGTAAACCAGGCACGGGTAGATTTTGCGCTGTGTGCAGGCGCCAAGTCCTGTTGGAACTTGAAATCTCCATCTCCATAGAGCAGGTCAGCAGCAGGACGCATGAAGTGCTCTAAAACTTGCTGGTAGACGGCTGCGTTGACCCTGGATCTCAGGAAACAGAGTGGACCGACACCAGCAGATGACATGGCACCCCAAACCATCACTGATGGTGGAAACTTTACACTAGACTTCAGGCAACGTGGATCCTGTGCCTCTCCTGTCTTCCTCCAGACTCTGGGACCTCGATTTCCAAAGGAAATGCAAAATTTGCTTTCGTCAGAAAACATGACTTTGGACCACTCAGCAGCAGTCCAGCTCTTTTTTTCCTTAGCCCAGGTGAGACGCTTTTCGCGCTGTTTCTTGGTCAACAGTGGCTTGACACGAGGTATGCGGCAGTTGAAACCCATGTCTTTCAAGCGTCTCTTGGTGGTGGATCTTGAAGCACTGACTCCAGCAGCTGTCCACTCCTTCTGAATCTCCCTCACATTTTTGAATGGGGTTTTTTTCACAATCTTGACCAGGGCGCGGTGATCCCTATCGCTTGTACACTTTTTCTGACCACAGTTTTTCCTTCCCTTTGCCTCTCCATTAATGTGTTTGGACACAGAGCTCTGAGAACAGCCAGCCTCTTCAGCAATAACCTTTTGTGTCTTTCCCTCCTTGTGCAATGTGTCGATGGTTGCCTTTTGGACAGCTGTCAAATCTGAAGTCTTCCCCATGTTTGTGTAGGCTTCAGAACTGGACTGAGAGACCATTTAAAGCCCTTTGCAGGTGTTTTGAGTTAATCAGCTGATTAGTTTGTGGCACCAGGTGTCTTCAAAATTTAACCCTTACACAATATTCTAATTTTGTGACACACGGAATTTTGGATTTTCATTTGTTGCCACTTCAAATCATCAAAATTAAATGAAATAAACATTTGAATGCATCAGTCTGTGTGCAATGAATAAATATAATGTACAAGTTACACCTTTTGAATGCAATTACTGAAATAAATCAAGTTTTTCAAAATATTCTAATTTACTGGCTTTTACCTGTATATATATATATATATGTATATGTATATATATATATATATATATATATATATATATAAATATATATATACATGTATATATATATATATATATATATATATATATATATATATATATATATATATATATATATATATATATATATATATGTGTATATATATATATATATATATATATATATATATATATATATATATATATATATATATATATATATATATATATATATGTATATATATATATATATATATATATATATATATATATATATATACACATGTATAAGGTGTACCGAACGAGTTTCCACACGGACATATTAAGTAGCGTACCGCACGTTGTGTAAACAATGCACACCGAGGCACAACACACGGCATGCTAGCAATGACCGGGCAAGGACAACATGTAAAAGCCAGAGCTGGAAGACCCTCCTGCCTCGTTAAGATCTCCCGTTTGGGAACACTTTGGCTCCGCGGTGCGATACAACTAGGGGTGTAACGGTACACAAAAATTTCGGTTCGGTACGTACCTCAGTTTAGAGGTCACGGTTCGGTTCATTTTCGGTACAGTAAGAAAACAACAAAATATAAATGTTTTGGTTATTTATTTACCAAGTTTGTAAACAATGGCTTTATCCTTTTAACATTGGGAACACTATAATAATTCTGCCCACGTTAATCAACATTAAACTGCCTCAAGTTGTTGCTCAGATTAAATAAAATGACAAAACTTTTCTTCTACATATAAAAAGTGCAACATTAAACAGTTCCAAATGCTTAATTTATTACAGCATTTTTGGAAGCCTGTAGTTGATTTTTATTATGTAAATTATATATTTTTATCAACATGTGATAGCAGGGACCCTGCCATTCAAAACTAGGCTGCTGCATTTCTAATGATTAATATAACTATAGCTGAAAAAATGGTACAATAGCAATAGGAGAGACTATTCATCCCTGAACACCATGGAGTTCATGTAGGCTTTATGATGCAGTTACATTATTATATCAACTATCAGAGACAGAAACTCTTCATTTAACATACTGTCCTTTTTTGCTGCTTCAACACAGCTCAATCAACACAGAAAAAGGTAAAGTGAAATAACAGACAGACAGGGCTTTGCTGTCCGTAACACACACACACACACACACACACACACACGCACACACACACACACACACACACCGCAAAATGAGCTAACGCTACGCTAAAAGCGAATTAGCCTTTACCTCAACCCAGAACTGCGAGTGAGCTGCGCTGCCTTTTATATTTCTAGAAAGTCAACGGGCTCATAGGGATGTTACTAGTAGTTGACTGGGAGGTGTTTATTATAATTTGGGGAGAGTCCGCTGCCTGAGGCTTACCTGCTAAACGCTAAGCACTGACTACATGCGCTCTGAATACGCACTGCTGTTTGGCTGTTACCGCTCTAACCTGTCACAGAAAAACGTGTTTTATGCCACTCCTTCTTTGTCTCATTTTGTCCACCAAACGTTGAGCGTGAAGGCACAAAGGTGAGCTTCGTTGATGCTATTGATTTGCTGGAGTGCTTATCAGCCATATTTGGTCAATCCATGACTGCAAGCTAATCGATGCTAACATGCTATTTAGGCTAGCTGTATGTACATATTGCATCATTAGGCCTGGTTTGTAGGTATATTTGAGTTCATTTAATTTTCTGTACTTATGTCCTCTGTGTATTTAATTTATATGTTCGGGTCTCATGACACATTATCTGTATGTAATATTGGCTGCATTTCTCATAGTTGTTTGTGTGCCATGTTGTTCCAGAACACAGCAAACATTACCCAGCTTGCAAAGATTGTAATAAATCCATTAGAAGAAGACAGCCCGCCATTTCCTTAAACTTGGACACACCTTTGGCCATTCTGAGCCAGTCATTTCCAGAAGTTATCTCATCCTGTGAGAAGCCTCCATTTTACTAATGATTTCCAATGTTGCAAAAATGTGTAGAATAAAAATTAAAATACAACATTTCTGTCAACGATGATTTGCGTCAGCCTTTGATAGTAGGCTATTATGGCTAATATAGACTCTTACATAATGTGTTGCCTTCATTATAACACTTATATAAGGCTTTTAATTTTTTGCGGCTCCAGACAGATTTATTTTTTTGTATTTTTGGTCCAATATGGCTCTTTCAACATTTTGGGTTGCCAACACCTGGCCTACGGTATTGTGAGGGGCACTGATATTCGCAGTCCTACCATAGAGTGAGATTATCGTATTGTATTTTTTCGTTCCACGGAACAAATCAGTAGTGACGGAATTCATGTGGCTCCGTTCCTGGGAGGATCTCGCATGAGAGGAAGAGTGGGGGAGTGTAACCGATTTGCAATACAGTCTGCTGAAAATGATGGAACGCACCACTCGACATAGCAACTGAGGCTGCAGTTAAAGTTGGAATTGTTTTCAGGGTCACGTTCTACAACCAACTCGTTCAGCGGTTGTCTGTTATCCTTAAGGAGAGATTCACTGAGACACACAGTAAGAAACAGAATGTGACTCACATGTAGTGTGGGCAAAAGAGCTTTTTTTGAGAAGTGAAATAACAGCAGGAGTAGCAGCAGCTTCTACCAGGTACCGTAGGCCAATGAGGATATAAAAACTCTATTGACCTACCTGGTGTGTTAACCCTTCAAACATCCAATTTTAGCTCCGTAATGGGCGTAGCGCATCATGCATGGTCAAAATTAATCTCAGTGAGCAAACAGTCCGACCCGAAGAGCCAGGGTACAGTTTATCTCTGTGTACTCATGCTAGCGCCTCTGTCAACAGTCAACATTTACAAGGTCTGGCACATTTTAAAGCGCTTTGAATAAGTTGCCAGCTTTCCAATTAAAAGATCTGCCAGTCTTAGTTCAAACCAACAAAACGCTGTCGGCCATATTAATTCATGAAGGAGTACGAGCGTGTGCCGTGTCAAATGTTTTGGACGTCTGTCATGAGGGTTTTTCTGTTCGTGCGTGATATGTTCGTGTCAAGAATTAGAGTTTGAGAAAAACCGACACATCCTTTTTTTTGCTTTACTGAAACACCTTGTGTGTTTTCTTCTTTGCACATTACTGTTTGTACAGTTTTGGTTAATGCCTTTAGGCTTTTACTCAACAGCTGCAAGAGATTTGCTCTAAATCAGTGGTTCTCAAACTTTTTCACCAAGTACCACCTCAGAAAACACAGAGTACCACCATAAAGACCAACAATAAAGAAGCGTAATAAGCCCAGCGTTGGCGTTAACGCACTTTTTGTGTCTTTTTACGCATTGAAATCAGAAAGGACGCAAAATTCCGGAAGTCCACATGCCCCCTGGACGCGGATTTTTATTTATTTATTTTTTTTACCGATTATCCGGGTCAAATTATTAAATATTAATTATGGGTTAGTGCATGTGCCTCACAATACGAAAGTCCTGAGTAGTCCTGAGTTTAATCCCGGGCTCGGGATCTTTCTGTGTGGAGTTTGCATGTTCTCCCCCTGACTGCGTGGGTTCCCTCCGGGTACTCCGGCTTCCTCCCACCTCCAAAGACATGCACCTGGGGATAGGTTGATTGGCGACACTAAACTGGCCCTAGTGTGTGAATGTGAGTGTGAATGTTGTCTGTCTATCTGTGTTGGCCCTGCGATAAGGTGGCGACTTGTCCAGGGTGTACCCCGCCTTCCGCCCAAATGCAGCTGAGATAGGCTCCAGCACCCCCCCGCGATCCCAAAAGGGACAAGCGGTAGAAAATGGAAGGATGGATTGATGGTCGACTTCAAAGTAATGCACTTTACGGTACAATTTGTTACATTTTGATTCGCCGAAAGTTTTATCGATCACAAATACTGTATTTCCGGTATTAGGACTCCCGCGTGTTATTACGCATTTTCGTCATGGCGAGCAATAAACCAAAGAAGCGAAGCTTCAATGAAAAGTGGCTTCAGGAGCCACTTTTCAGCAAATGTCTCACTTATGAAGCTGGAAAGATGTTTTGCACGCCATGTAAACGGGCTAATAAAAAGAACACCTTTATGACCAGGTGCACTGATTTTCAAATATCTAGCCTCACTAGGCACCAAGAAACACCCTCCAATTTGGGTCCCTACAGTTCCTCTCTTTGGTCGGAATGACGAGGCCGTCGATTTGTTACAACTCTTTATTTGTTTTCCATAAAGCCAACATGTCACGACTGGGACTGTGGCGTGGTTTGTTCTCCCAAGGTGCAAAAGATTTGGATCATACGTGGCGTGAAGGGGAGTACATGATTTATTTAAACACTATAACTACAAAAAAAGGAAGCAAACAAAAGGCGCGCACAAGGGCGGAAGTACAAAACTTGACTATAAACACAAAACTTGCACAAAGGCAGAAACTATGAACAATTAAACAAAACTTGCAAACTATGGCATGAATAAAGAAAACTTACTTAGACGAGAAAACGGCATGAAAAAAGAGCAGCAAGGGTCATAAGGGTGTGTGGAGAGTGTGCAGAAGCATAAATGCGGGATGTCGCCAGAAAGACAAACTGAAAAAAATGAACTTAAATACTACAGACATGATTAACGAAAACAGGTGCGTGACTCAAAACGTGAAACAGGTGCGTGCCGTGACAGGTGAAAACTAATGGGTTGCTATGGTGACAAACAAGAGTGCACAATGAGTCCAAACGTGGAACAGGTGAAACTAATGGGTAATCATGGAAACAAGACAAGGGAGTGAAAAGCCAGAAACTGAAGAGTCCAATAACTAAACAAAACAAAACATGACGAATACAAAACATGGTCACACAGACATGACACAACTGGACATCCACCATGCTATTAACACTTCTGAACATGCTCGCGCTCCCTCTCCTAACTTGTCCACTCACTTACACACGTCACTCACCCCACTTATTGTCATTCTTAAAGGGGAACACACATCTTATGGCCATGACAAAGCCAGAGATGAAATGCTAGAGGCATTGAGTGCCACTCTATTAAATTACATTAAGGGACAAGCAGTAGAAAATGGATGGATGGATGGATGAAACTAACTTGCAAAATTCTAAGTTTGTTGGCATTATTTGCCATGAAAGCGTAGATGTGGCGGTTTTTAAACGACTGATGATCTACATAAAGGTGAGAATAATCAATTAAATTTGGCATATGCATGTAAGCCCTGGCACACCATTTCATGACCAAAGCAAAAAACTTTCATAATGAAATAAATACACCTAAAACTTATTAAATAAAAATATAGAAAAAAATACCGGCAGCGGTAAAGTTTAGATCCATGAAGGAAAGAAGAAAGTCAATGAATGTTTATAACTGAATACATTTCCATATGCATAAAAATGTGTTTTCTTTTGTATAATTTTTTTAATGAATTAAGTAACGTTTATGACAACCTTTTTCCAAAACACAATATAGAATGTGAGATATAACAGGATAATGCATACATTTATCATTTGTTTTCAAAACGGTTACAAAAAAGTGGGACCCCATTTTTATGACTTGATGGGGTCCCTGGGACCCCATTTCCAAATTTCCTAGCGCCAACACTGAAGCCTATATATTCATTTAAACAAGGCAGGTTTTATTTAAGTAAATGTATTATTTTTGTCACTCTAACATTACACACAGTTTGAACAGTAACACTGTGTTTGAATAAGTGATTATTTGACGTACCACTAGATGGAGCCCACATATTACCACAGTTTGCTCGAAAGGATATCCAAATCAGAAGTTTGTTTTTTCTGCGCTTTTAAAGATACCGTAATTTTTTTCCGTGTTGCTGTATAACATCATCCAAAAGAAAACAAGGGAATCCTGTCATGACTTGGACTATGGCGTGATTTGTTCTCCCGTGGTGCAAATGATTTGGACCATACGTGGCGTGAACGGGAGTACATTATTTATTTTAACACTATAACTACAAAAAAAGAAGCAAACAAAAGGCGCAAACAAAAGGCGCGCACAAGGGCGGAAGTACAAAACTTGACTATAAACACAAAACTTGCACAACGGCAGAAACTATGAACAATGAAACAAAAACACTAACTGTGGCATTAATAAACAAAAACTTACTTGGCATGGACTATGAAGAAAGCAGCGTGAACTGAGCATGAAGTAGAGTGTCAGGTGTATGTCAGGGGTATGATGTCGCCAGACAGACAGCCTGGCAACTGGAAGCTTAAATAATAGTGGCATGATTAAAGACAGGTGCGTGAGTCGTGAGGGCAGGTGAAAACTAATGGGTTGCTATGGCGACAAACAAGAGTGCACAATGAGTCCAAACGTGGAACAGGTGAAACTAATGGGTAACCATGGAAACAAGACAAGGGAGTGAAAAGCCAGAAACTAAAGAGTCCAATAACTAAACAAAACAAAACATGACTAAAACAAAACATGATTACACAGACATGACAAATTTGACCCGCCCTTTACTAGTATAAGTTGCATCAAAACTGTGTGGATGATTGTATTTCAAACTGTCTGTACAAAGTGTTGCTGTGTGAAAGCACACAGAATTATGGTAATATCCTGCATTACTTTGGTTCTGTGTCAAAGGCACAGGCAGATGAATGTTGGATTTACTGTTAGGACTGTGATGCAGCAATTCTGCAGGATTTTATGTTTTGGGTTAATCGTCTGCGACAGAGTCTGATTGAAGTGCTTACAATACTAGCGACAGTCCCCTCTGTTGGCTTGCATTGTTGCTATTATAGTGAAATCCTGTAGGTGCCGATAGTGTGCCTTTAAAACTGCTGCCAAAAGAAAACAAGCTGTAGAAAAAATATTTTTGTCCTGTTTTTGGTTGATGTAAATTACAGTCGAGACATCCTGTGTGTTATCCTGTTGACTCGACGTCGGTGGGCTTTTAGATGTTCTAAGAATTACACAAAAACCTGGATAAGGAGAGAAAGGAAACATGTTGTCACCTCGTATTGATGTTATCCCATGAAACATTGTGTAGTATTCCAGTCTATGAATTTAATTAAAGACGTCTTATGACTGCATTGAATAGCTGAACAGGCAATGAAATCGCTAGAAAGGCAAGGATTAAGGAAGAGGTAAGGAATAATGAGATTTTGTTTTTAATTTGGTTCCCTCTATGGATGTGTCTTTTATTTTTAAGCCACTGCGACATTTGTGAAATATTAAATCCTAATAAAAATTACTCAAGAAATAAATTACACAGTTTATAATTAAATTGAAGTTATTAAGTAAAAAGTAAAAGATATTAAGTAAAAACAAAGATACCTGAAAAAAAAAAGCTTGTTTATGTTATAAGACTTTAAATAAAGGTCGTCTGATCACTTTTGTTGGTCATAAAGTCGGTGCAAACACTACAAGATATGTTAGCCCAGTGGCGGCTGCTTGTCTTTCAAGGAGAGGAAGCTCCTTTTTAGCCTACCTGTGAGTGCTTTGGGGTGGTGAAAGTGCTCACAGTGGCACAGAAGTCAGTCTACAAATACGAGTAGAGTTTCTAAAAAGTCACTAAGAGGATTGGAAAAGTCTTGAGATCAACTCGGAACACGGAATGACACTTGAAAGATGCTCCAGAATCAGAACCAGAATAGTTTTTATTGCCATTGTTTGAGAACGGGTTCACAAACTAGGAATTTTACTTGCAATCGTGCAACATAAAACACATATAACACCAGTGACGTGCGGTGAGGTTGATGGCTGGTGAGGCACTGACTTCATCACAGTCAGATTTACAAACATATGAACCCTAAAGAGTATCTTATTCACCATTTGATTGGCAGCAGTTAACGGGTTATGTTTAAAAGCTCATACCAGCATTCTTCCCTGCTTGGCACTCAGCATCAAGGGTTGGAATTGGGGGTTAAATCACCAAAAATTATTCCCGGGCGCGGCGCCGCTGCTGCCCACTGCTCCCCTCACCTCCCAGGGGGTGATCAAGGGATGGGTCAAATGCAGAGGACACATTTCATTACACCTAGTGTGTGTGTGACAATCATTGGTACTTTAACTTAACTTTAACTTTACACATACAAACTGTAGCACACAAAAAAGCACATTTAATAAAAAAAACGTTATTATGGTCTTTCCTTTACTTATAAGTGCGGGAACAGTGGTGTTCGTGTTGGAGGAGTTGTGAATGAATGAAATATGAAATCCGTGCTGCAGTCTGCAGGTGTACCTAATGTTGTGTCCCTGCAGTCGTTCACGGCTCCTCCGGCGCGAGTATTGTTGTTTTTGCACTTTTTGGCTTCTTGTTAAGTGACTTTTTTGGGGTGGATTCGGTCTTGCACGTGGAGGGTTTGGGTGTGGGCTTTGGTTGGTGTAGCGCTCCCGTCGGAGGGTGCACTCTGCGACGGAGGTGCATTAACCGGCACCAGGAGGCGGGATTACGCGAGCCTCACACAGTGCGCCTTCGCAGCCGTTTTATGATTGCTCAGCACAAAATACACTGTACATTATATACCTCAGCTAACTAAACTATGGAAATGTATAATATAGTTCATATAGCAATACGGTCTCACTGCACAGCAGGCCAGCAGTTAGCCGAGTCCGCAATCCATGGTGAGGCACAACTGAGTGACGTGCCTCAACTGGCTGCTGATCACCGCACCGTCTTCTCAGTATTTGAACGGCAAATGTGAAAATTCAGCGATTTTGAATAAAAATAATCTAAAACTGGTGAAGTTACATGGAAAATAACTTTATAGTATAATCACTGGATACATATAACAATTTAATTATTTTTTTTTCTTTTTACATTTTTTTTCTTTCCATGATGGCAGGTGAGGCACATAATAATAATAATAGCTGTAACTGAGCTATCAGATCTTGTTATTGTTGGTTTATATTTCAACTGATTTGCTCATTTCCCTGTCAACCAAAATTAGATTCAGCTTTAGAAAGATCATCCGATCATCATGTAGAAGCTCAGCGTCCGGGCCAGCCGAGGCAGCTCACTGCTCCTCAGACCCCCAAAGAAACTCAGCCTTCCTAGACATAACGTTTTTTTTTGCCTGTTTAGCCAATCAGGGTCATACTTTGTCGCTGTGAGCTTCCATGCGCTGAAGCTAAAGCTTCAATGGCAACTCACAATTAGAGATTGACTACAGGCACCATTTGTATGGAGAAATGGTGTCAGAGAGTAGGGGTGGGAGTACCGATATCTGATCGATACTAGTTTGATGACAGATACTTTTATTGAGGTTTCTTGACATTTAATGTCCAGTAAATTATTAGATTTTCCTTTGAGTTGGCGTTTTTCGTATTCGGTCTGTGCAAATGGCGCACCTCACACCTCACACATATTTTTGATTTTAGCTCCCCCTATATTCACTTGGTGTCGGATCGGTAATACAAATCTCAATGCTCAACATACTTACCAAATTAGGCGCATTGAAGCACACTTTTAATGCAGTTTGAAGTCAACACATGCATATTTGCATATAACCGTGCATATTTGACAAATTATTTCATTAAATTTAAAGGGGAAGTTTGCCTTTCCATGTAGTCAATGAGCAATCGCCACTGGCTAAAACAGATTCTAACGCTAACAAAATTCTAGCGTTGTCCTGGCTAGTCCTATATTCACCTGTATATAGAACTTTGTAATAATCGGCAAAGCACCATTTCTAGAAATTCTTGCTTTTCATATAGGGGTGTAATGATTAATCGATATATTGATATATATTCCTTAGATTCAACTACATCAATCTGCTTTCCGGAAGATACAGTAGGTATCATTACAACATCGTTTTAAAAGGCAATCGATCGATTTTATCGTTTATAGAAAAGGAAACCATTGGATTTAAGAACGGCAGACTTTATATGAAATTTAGCACTTTTAATGATAAAGACGTTAAACCTTACTTAAGTATGTCTGCCCGTGTTTGGCATAATCACCATTATTCAGTAAAACAAAAATGCCTGGTATCTACGGTGGCTGAGAAAGGTCATGACTAGAGATGTCCGATAATGGCTTTTTTGCCGATATCCGATATTCCGATATTGTCCAAATCTCAATTACCGATTCCGATATCAACCGATACCGATATATACAGTCGTGGAATTAACACATTTTTATGCCTAATTTTGTTGTGATGCCCCGCTAGATGCATTAAACAATGTAACAAGGTTTTCCAAAATAAATCAACTCAAGTTATGGAAAAAAATGCCAACATGGCACTGCCATATTTATTATTGAAGTCACAAAGTGCATTATTTTTTTTAACATGCCTCAAAACAGCAGCTTGGAATTTGGGACATGCTCTCTTCCTGAGAGAGCATGAGGAGGTTGAGGGGGGCGGGGTTGAGGTGGGGGATAGGGGGTAGCGGAGGTGTATATTGTAGCGTCCTGGAAGAGTTAGTGCTGCAAGGGGTTCTGGGTATTTGTTCTGTTGTGTTTATGTTGTGTTACGGTGCGGATGTTCTCCCGAAATGTGTTTGTCATTCTTGTTTGGCGTGGGTACACAGTGTGGCGCATGTTTTAACAGTGTTAAAGTTGTTTATACGGCCACCCTCAGTGTGACCTGTATGGCTGTTGACCAAGTATGAATTGCATTCACTTGTGTGTGTGAAAAGCCGTAGGTATTATGTGACTGGGCCGGCATGCAAAGGCAGTGCCTGTAAGGTTTAATGGTGCTCTGTACTTCTTCCTACCTCCGTGTACACAGCGGCGTTTTAAAAAGTCATACATTTTACTTTTTGAAACCGATACCGATAATTTTGAAACCGATACCGATAATTTCCGATATTACATTTTAAAGCATTCATCGGCCGATAATATCGGCAGTCCGATATTATCAGACATCCCTAGTCATGACAAATGCAAACGCGACAGGACAGTATTATAAATTACAACACAACAACGTTCAACTACAGCACGATTGCAAAAGCCACAACAAATACAAACGCCATGATACGTTAACATAAAGCCGTAACACAACTTTAAGCCACAAGGGACACGACGGGAGTGACAATGAAGTTACAGGGACGGACTGACTTCCTGAACATAGTATTTTAGTATTATTGAAAAAGAAAGTTATTATGACTGAACAAGTGGTCCCACTTCACTTACTTTTCCAACTTCGTTCATTACACCGTTTTCAACTTTCCGTCTCAGGAAGTCGGTGAATCACCAAAACTTGTCCGTTGTCATTTCTGTTCTGTCATTGTATTATCGTGTTTTGGCTTATAGTGGTTGTGTTACGGCTTATAGTTATTGTGTTGTGGCCTGCTACCATAGCTTTTTTTAAATGAGAGTAGTTTGTTTTTTTCGTACATTTGGTTGCACTTAATTTTTCATATTAATTTATCAGAATCAGAATCAGAAGTACTTTAGTCCCTGAGGGGAAATTAAGATTTTCAGCACAATCCCATTCGAATTTGTATTATTTCTGTCAAAAAAACAACAGCAAAATGAGCAGGCAAACCTTTCTGTTAATTCAACCTAAGAATACACTTTATTTTTTATATCAATAGTGTATTATTTTATAACGGGAAAAAAGCGGAAGTAGCAAATAAATCTACTGTTAAAATGTTGGTTACTGTACTTTTATTGAAATGTTCTTGAACATTGAAAATGTGAGCAGAACGTTTTTCCTCATGTTAATTCAAACTAAAGTGTTGGTTGCACTTTTTTCAAATAAGATGTGAATGCATTGGCCATTATTTGTTGTTTACTTGCTTGTTTGCATCCAAAATTAATTTAACCATACAAGAAATAACAGGAATGTCAAATACTTCACCTGCAGTGTCCAGTATCTACTATTTATTTCACAGTCACACTTTTTTGCTAAAAAGTTACTGAATTGATATAATCTCACTGATTTGTTTTGGATCGTATTGTTCTAAAAAATAATATCGCCCCCGAATGGTATCGGCAACCACACATTCTGAATCGAATTGAACACCCCTATTTTCATGTAGCCACTATTACAAGTCAATTTTTAACACTATTTCTGTGTTGTCCATTTATGTTCTTTATTCATTGAGCCTGGCTGGTTTGCCACTTTTCTTAAAAAGCAATATGTCAAAAAGGCAAGTATACATTTGCAAAAGCATGTCTCACAAAAGAACAGAGGGTGCTGCCTCCCTTGCTTTGTTGTCAATACCACAATTATGGTAAGATTGTGCAATCATGTTGACTTTGCTCGGCATTTCTTTTGAAATGACAAGATAATGAATGCTGCTGAGCCCATTACCTTATCAGTGCAATTATCAGTATAATATTGGGTATGGCCGTCAGACATCTTTCTGCACAGAGTTGCTGAAAAGCTCAATAAAAGAGTGTTTGTAAAGACATTTTACAAAGTTTGTGGTGCTTTTAGGTGGGATGATAGCTTTTTGGGTTCCTCTCTAAAAGAATTAAGTTTGACATTTTGGTCTACGGAGACTGCAATTCCGGAGGTAATTTCCATCTAAAATGCACTCATTTTTGTGAAAGTAGTAGGAAAAGAAAAAGAAAAAAAATCTCCACTCTTAGCTGAAAAAAACGGACAACCTTCTTTCTTCCCTCATTGCAGTGCAAGCAGCATCTGTCAAGATGATTTTAATTGACATGGCAGTCGCATGTGACAGTCCGAGCGCAAATGCGCCAAATGTCTTTAATGTTAATGTTCATAAGTAAAGCGTGCTGTTTTGTTTTGTTCCTGCAGGACTACAACGATGAGATCAGACAGGAGCAACTACGTGAGCTCTCTCTGTTGAATGGCTCTGACGAGTCCAAAACGGGCAGGAATGCACAAGCAAGGAGCTCTCGAGCAGCAACTACAGTATCCAGCAGGTATTGCACTAATTATATGTGTTAACAGGCTTACTGATTATGTCAGGTCCTTGACGTTATTTAGTTCATGAATAACAGGAGTGACATTGAACTAAACCAAGGGTGTCAAACTAATTTTAGCTCAGGGGCCGCATGGAAGAAAATCTGTGCACAGGGCCCATACTTGCCAACCTTGAGACCTCCGATTTCGGGAAGTGGGGGGGTGGGGGGGTGGTCGGGTGTGGGACGGGGGCGTGGTTGAGGGTGGGGGCTTGGTTAAGAGGGGAGGAGTATATTGACAGCTAGAATTCACCAAGTCAAGTATTTCATACATATATATATATATATATATATATACATACATATACATATATATATATATATATATATATATATATATATATATATATATATATATATATATACATCCTGAAAATATGCAAACAAAACTGTGTTTAGATAATTGATACTTCAAACTTGCATAAATAAATCTTAAGGAATATAACATAACTTGGCTTCTGAGAGCTTCAAAATGTAATGAATAAAATGCTAAAGTTGTTGATAAACAAGCAATTATTTTAACAATTAAATGTGGTCATTTTAAATGAATTATTATGATCATTTAAAATTTATTATTTCCAATAGGTTTATTTTAATGTATAATTCTATGGCTGGATGCAATAAGGAGTCAGAAAAAATACAAATAAAAATACAATTAATTTTGATGTTTTTAGCAAAATATAGTTGTTTTTTAAATTAATAAATATATTTATTTTTAGGTAAGATAAACATAATAATACAATTTATCTCTAATCTGGGTGATTTAGTTCTTGTCACCCTGTTGTCCTCCCGTCATAAAAAAAAAGGCTGTCCTCAATCAGGTTCGCATGGAGCTGGAGGGGGCGTGGCCTCCAGCTACGGCTGAAAATCGGGAGATTTTCGGGAGAATATTTGTCCCGGGAGGTTTTCGGGAGAGGCGCCGAATTTCGGGAGTCTCCCGGAAAATTCGGGAGGGTTGGCAAGTATGACAGGGCCGGACTATTAAAATCATGGCATTAAAACTAAAAAATAAAGACAACTTCAGATTGTTTTCTTTGTCTTACTTTGGTCAAAAATAGAACAAACACATTCTGAAAATGTTACAATGAAAATATAGGAAAAAAAAAATACCGGCAGCGGAAAAATTTAGATCCATGAAGGAAAGAAAAAAGTGAATGAATTTTTATAACTGAATACTTTTACATATGCATAAAAATGTTTTCTTTTGTATTATTTTTGTTTCATGATTTAAGTAATGTTTATGACAACATTTTTCCAAAACACAATACAGAATGTGAGATAATGCATACATTTATCATTTGTTTTCAAAACGGTTACAAAAAAGTGGGACCCCAAAAATTTACTGTGGGACCCCATTTTTAGGACTTTATTGCGCTATTCCTAGCGCCAACACTGATGGAGTATTGGTGCGTGCAAAACAGCAGCAGGCAGCTGTGGCCTGCGGGCTGGTTCTAATACTAATCAAATGTCATCCCGGGGGCCATAGATAATTCATTCCAGATCCGGCCCGCGGGCTTTGACTTTGACACCTCTGAACTAAACAAATGAGTCATAATTAAGTTTAGAACGGGGTTCTTCACCTTTTTGACCTGGGCCCAACTTTCTAACTACAGAGGGGCCCCGGGCCAACTCAAATATTAACACTGAATTAGTTATCTTACTCTTTATTTTAATGGTATTCAATTATTATATCCAACCTATTTAGAGTTTACAACCTAGTCAAATGATATGAAAGCATGTGTTATCACAAATATTATTTATTTAAACACACAAAACTTAGGCTTAGGTTAGGCTGATTAGAAAAATAAGTACCGGTACTAATCGAATATACTGCATATGAGGGACTCATAAACAACTATTTAAATTATCCATCCATCCATCCATTTCCTACCGCTTATTCCCTTTTGGGGTCGCGGGGGGCGCTGGAGCCTATCTCAGCTACAATCGGGCGGAAGGCGGGGTACACCCTGGACAAGTCGACTATTTAAATTATTTAGTGCTAAAATAAACTAAATTAATAATAATAATAATAACTGAATTTCTCATCTAAACTGTCATTAAAATTTAAATGCAAATAAGAATACAGCTTCACCACTATAGTCATAGGTTTTGCGCTAAAGAAACTTCTCTCTGACTTTAGCTGCAGACTTCTTCTGTTGGTTTGATATTGTAATTACTGCCACAGGTGGTGGGAAAGTGTATTACAACTGAGTACTGCTGCGGCCCATACGGACCACAGCTGAGAAACAGATATTTTTTGGGCGGCCCAACAATGGGCTCTCTCTATGGTTAAGAAACAAGGTATCACAGTGAATTTAATACAGTTGTCCAGGACACTTAAGTACACCTGCCCAGAAATGTGTCAATATACTTAATATTTTGTTTGTCGTATTCAGACACATTACAAATACATGCGTACCTTCTATATTTTTCAACATTATGAGAACCTTTTAGACATGAAATAACACCCTTTAGTCCCCTTTACACGCTTTTAATCCAAAATAGTAATGCTGCCTGAGGCTGAGTCAATCAGTAGACATGATACGGAACAGGTTTGGTCTCATCAAGTGGCAAATACTACTGTAGTATAGCGATGGGTGATATGGCTTAAAATCTATCACACAAGATATATTGCAGCATCCTGCGATAACGGTACATATTACAATATATTATTTGGTATGTAAATAATAATGTAACCATTGACTTACAAAGACTGCTAATTTGACTCCTGATGGTATGTGGTAACATAATGCATCATTTGTAGTTGTATTTTTTTGTTAAAACTATTATTAATCTTGTTGGTAAATTACTGTTATCTGTTGTCTTTCTATCTACACATATAATAAAATATAATAAGTATTTATTATTCTGTTGTTTGATACTTTACATTAGTTTTGGCCAATACTACAAATGTGAGTATAGATCTAATACCAAGTATGTCCAGGAGCAGTTTTTTTCATATCAATGCTGATACTGATACTTAAAATGTTCAAGATCATTGAAGGATTCAGTTTTTGATCACAATTATAATCAGATAAAAACACAGGACAGTGGTGTAACAATACCAATATTGGAATTGTTTTAGATTTAAATCCTTTAATTTTTGCCCTTGAAGTCGGCCTGCGTCCATGGATTTTTTCCTGAGTTTGTAAACAATAACAAAAACAACATAATATTTATTTGATAATAAAAAATATCAATCCAACTTCTGTAATGCACACAAATTACCTTTAGGTGATGTTGGCTAATAATAGCAATTTGGATTGCTATCATTAGCTGTCATTTTATCATAGCAACAACATGACTGGGGTAGCACGGTGCAACAGGGATTAGTGCATGTGCCTCACAATACGAAGGTCCTGGGTTCGATGCATGTTCTCCCCGTGACTGCGTAGGTTCCCTCCGGGTACTCCGGCTTCCTCCCACCTCCAATGACATGCACCTGATTGGCAACACTAAATTGGCCCTCGGGTGTGAATGGGAGTGTGAATGTTGTCTATCTGTGTTGACCCTGCGATGAGGTGGCAACCTGTCCAGGGTGTACCCGCCTCCCGCCCGAATGCAGCTGAGATAGGCTCCAGCACCCCCCGCAACCCCAAAAGGGACAAGCGGTAGAAAATGGATGGATGGACTAATAGTCTACACCAAACTGAAGCATAATGAGTATAAGGACAGCCAAGAAAGCTAACATTTTTATTTTCATGGACATTTATCCATGAAAATATGGAGAAGCTGCTGACTGCAAATTGTTTGTTGCTTCCCTTGTACTGCTTTTCTATGTGTGAGTAAGTGACAGCAGTAAATACCAATCAAAAAAATGTATTACATAAACTTTGTAATTGTGAAAAATATAGACAATTGTCAAACAAATATGTTCTGTTAAACCACTAATGGTAACATAAGCTAGCAGGTGGTGTTCTTGTTATATTTTTTGCTTTGAAAAAAGTTACCATGGGGATGTTGCAAACAGCACCTCTAAGTAATGTGTTAATATGTACGGCAATAGATTCTCAACACTCGAATCACTAGATCAATGTAATGTTTTATTTTTCTATACTCAAACACAGTGTTACTGATCAAACGTGTTACAATGGCCAACAATATTAAATATATTTGTTAAATAAAACGTATTTTGTTTTAATGAATACTTAGGCCGTATTTTAAATCTTAGTCATTATGGCGGTACTTGGAGAGCCAAGTGTTTTCTAAGGTGGTACGTGGTGAAAAAAGTTTGAGCATTTACCTCTTCCAGTAGACTGAAGAGGACTTTGAAATCCTTTTTAGTCCGTTCTGCAACTCGCCGGCTCATTAGATCCAACATGGACACTGAACAGAGTTATTGAAGAGAGAAGACAAGAAATGACGTTAAAAAAGCAGATATTACTAGTAATGTTATTTGCCACAATCAGAGTAGTGAGAAGAGTGGACACCGCTTTGCAACAGACCGCCTGGACCCCTAGCGTCAGGTGTAGGCAGGAAGCCGAGCCATGAAACAGGTGCAAGCCTCAGCAGCACCAACTAAGGACATCGCTGCCTTTGGCGGGAATGCTGTAGAGGCTGGACTGCAGCTAAGGCTTTCCAATCTCTAGATATAAGCAATTGCCAGCAAGCAAGACCGGATGTTTTTGGGCGGCTCTTAAGGGGTTCCCTCTGGAATTCGCAAGATAAAGCATAACAAAAAGCCCAGCGAAAGCTGTTATCTTTAAATACTAGGTACCACTGTACTTTGTTTAGATCCATTGATAACTCACACGCATGCGCGAGCCAGCGCTTTACGGCACAACACGTCACACTGTCATGACTCTGCAAATACATTATATACCTCCTTTTATTTAAAGAAGAATGTCTCTAATGTTACTCCCAGTGAGTGTGATATGAATCCTCAGACACCCGTTAAAGAGGCGACAGGAGGACATAAAAATTAAATGGCCATCAAAAATGTCTTTAGAGAAATGTAAAGGCTTAGTAGTCAAAGGGCATCATTTAAGTCCTCCTAAAATTGCTGCAATAAACCTCCTCAAGGTGTGTTTAACCTCACCTCATTGCAGTTAATGTACACACTGAGTTACGTGCAACTGGGTGTTCCATTGACAACAAGGAACAATCGGCGGTCTCGTTAGCGTGCATTCTTTAAGAGGACAATAAACAAAAGCAAACTCTAATGCATAAAAAGTAACTCTAACAAAGCGTTTAATTAGCTCAGTCATGCGTGTGGTTATTTGTATGAAATTCATGCCTTGTTCGGCCTCCTTTACAGTTTATTTATTCATTAGCACAAATTGTTCACGCTATAACAGATGGCGGTCCGACAGGAGCGAAAAGGTATGGCGTGTGTAATTTTGGCAGGCTAATTCCAGCGGCATATCATGGAAGGTTTCCAACAACAACAAAAAAGTCAGCACCAACAGCAGCACTTCCTTACTCAGATTTACTGCTTATGGCACGCCGATAAGCAATTAGTGTAAATCTCCATGAAAAATATGCACCGCTAATACCCCTTTCAGAGGCTGTATTTTTGGATCACAATAGGCCGTTACCTAGAAGAGGATGCACCAGAGCAAGAGAGGCTGCAGCTCCAGCCCACCTACATCACATTTAAATGTAAGTTTGAGGACAATAGGCAAATTTGCAATGTGAAATTCAACTTGCATTGCTGTCACACTCAGGCATGTGAGCACCCTTTGAGGGGGAAAAAAATGGAGGAAAACTGACGTAAAAAAGAGGAAAATTGGCACGAAGTGCTGCCATGCAAGCCTTGAAAGGAAATTTTGAAAATCAAGACTATATTTCCTGCAATTGGGTGCATTTCTACACTATATTTTACTTTTTGATTTATTCTCATCTACCAACCTCTTTTGGCTGTCTTTTTGACAATTACATGTACCATGTAATGTACCACATACTTAAAAAAAAGTTGTGTATATCATTTACTAACATTACTATTATTGAAAAATGTAATTTACAATTCTATACCATGCATGCAAAGAACGCTTCCTATTTGGCGACGCTATCCTGTAGCCACTTCCTATGTTGTGACCTCTGTTTACATCTGTCACGTCAAAAATATACTTTCTCGCTGCATACTAATGAAGGTGTCAAACTCAAGGCCCGGCGGCCAGATCGGGCCCGCCACATCATTTTGAATGGCCCGTGAAAGCATGGAAATAACATGCATCAATGAAGTACTTTATCGTTCTTTCTTTTTCTATTTTGACAGAAAAAAAGACATGTAACGAATGCAGTTATATATCAGTGACGTGCGGTCACTGGAGGCAGGTGAGGCGGTGCCTCACCTGCCATCATGGAAAGAAAAAAAATGTAAAAAGAAAAAAAAAAAAATTAAATTGTTATATGTATCCAGTGATTATACTATAAAGTTATTTTCCATTTAACTTCACCAGTTTTAGATTATTTTTATTCAAAATCGCTGAATTTTCACATTTGCCGTTCAAATACTGAGAAGAGACGGTGCGGTGATCAGCAGCCAGTTGAGGCACGTCACTCAGTTGTGCCTCAACATGGATTGCGGACTCGGCTAACTGCTGGCCTGCTGTGCAGTGAGACCGTATTGCTATATGAATTATATTATACATTTCCATAGTTTAGTTAGCTGAGGTATATAATGTACAGTGTATTTTGTCAACAACTGTATGTGTGTAACGTATTTCTTGTGCTGAGCAATCATAAAACTGCTGCGAAGACGCACTGTGTGAGGCTCGCAGTAATCCCGCCTCCTGGTACCGGTTAATGCACCCCCGCCGCAGAGTGCACCCCCCGACGGGAGCGCCACACCAACCAAAGCCCACACTCAAACCCTCCACGTGCAAGACCGAATCCACCCAAAAAAAGTCACTTAACAAGAAGCCAAAAAGTGCAAAAACAACAATGCTCGCGCCGGAGGAGCCGTGAATGACTGCAGGGACACAACATTAGGTACACCTGCAGACTGCAGCACGGATTTCATATTTCATTCATTCACAACTCCTCCAACACGAACACCACTGTTCCCGCACTTATAAGTAAAGGTAAGACCATAATAACGTTTTTTTTTATTAAATGTGCTTTTTTGTGTGCTACAGTTTGTATGTGTAAAGTTAAAGTTAAGTTAAAGTACCAATGATTGTCACACACACACTAGGTGTGGTGAAATTTGTCATCTGCATTTGACCCATCCCCTTGCTCACCCCCTGGGATGTGAGGGGAGCAGTGGGCAGCAGCGGCGCCGCGCCTGGGAATAATTTTTGGTGATTTAACCCCCAATTCCAACCCTTGATGCTGAGTGCCAAGCAGGGAAGAATGCTGGTATGAGCTTTTAAACATAACCCGTTAACTGCTGCCAATCAAATGGTGAATAAGATACTCTTTAGGGTTCATATGTTTGTAAATCTGACTGTGATGAAGTCAGTGCCTCACCAGCCATGAACCTCACCGCACGTCACTGTTATATATCTTTTAAACTGTATCTATGTAATAATGCAACAGATATTATATTATCATACATTCGGAAAAAAAAATTGGGTTAAAACATACATAAATATCTACTTAGCCTTATGATTTCAAAGCAAGTTATCCATCAAATTGTACACTGTAAACATGACAATATATATATTTTTTTTTTTAAACAGCTCGGTCTTCAGATTCCTATCGTAAGTAAAAATGGTGGTACTATTTTTACATTTACGGTAATACACTGTGAAAATAGCAACCATATTTTTCATGCAAAAAAACAAAATAAAAAACTGGCAGCTCAATCACCAGAATTTTACAGTAAAATAGGATGTGACCATTTTACTGTAAATGTTATAGTAACATTCTGCCATTTTTTTGACTGCAAAATCCACAGATAGTTTTTTCTTACAGAGTAGGTAAAATATACATTTACTATTCAAATGCAATATCATGCGGCTAATCCTTAATTATACATGTATGTTTCTTTTATTAATGTACAAGCGGCCACCCCCTTAAGTGTAGCCAAAACTGCAATGTGGCCCTCAATGAAAACGAGTTTGACACCCCTGCTCTAGAACTACAACTGGTTCAAGAACTAACAGTGTTCGGATTTTAATCAACCAAATATGATTAGCAGCAAAGCAGACAGCTGTCATCGTTGTGGCTCAGAGGGCGAACATTGGCAACAACAAGTGAGCTATCTGGATGATGCTAACTTGTTTCGGTGTCACTGATCGTCTCCCCGTCCTGCAACTCAGTGTAGCGTTAAGGCAAGAGGAACAGCGAGTACCTGCGGGCATTTAAAACATTCTGTTTAGATCGTATTTCTTTATATTTCGTTAAAAAAGATTAGAATAGAATATGCGTTTATTGTCTGTTTCTACATGAAAAACTGAAATTTTGACGCGAAAATTACAGCCTGCACACTGCAATGGAAGCAATGATCTAACCCAAATACAAGAAATGGGCGGAGGCGTGGCGCAGATAACAGAGCGGCCGTGCCAGCAAACGGCCGTTGTGTCCTTGGGCAAGACACTTCACCCTTGCTTCTGATAGATCGTGGTTAGCGCCTTGCATGGTAGCTTGCGCCATCGGTGTGAATGAGTGAATGTGATGTATACATTACAGGCCAAAAGTTTGGACACACCTTCTCATTCAATGCGTTTTCTTTATTTTCATGACTATTTACTTTGTAGATTGTCACTAAAGGCATCAAAACTATGTGGAGTTATGTACTTAACGAAAAAAGGTGAAATAACTGAAAACATGTTTTATATTCTAGTTTCTTCAAAATAGCCACCTTTTGCTCTGATTACTTTTTGGCACACTCTTGGCATTTTCTCGATGAGCTTAAAGAGGTAGTCACCTGAAATGGTTTTCACTTCGCAGGTGTGCTTGAAGCTCATTGAGAGAATGCCAAGAGTGTGCAAAGCAGTAATCAGAGCAAAGGGTGGCTATTTTGAAGAAACTAGAATACAAAACATATTTTCAGTTATTTCACCTTTTTTTGTTAAGTACATAACTCCTCATGTGTTCATTCATAGTTTCGATGCCTTCAGTGACAATCTACAATGTAAATAGTCATGAAAAAAAAGAAAACGCATTAAATGAGAAGGTGTGTCCAAACTTTTGGCCTGTAATGTATACATCACATTCACTCATTCACACTGATGGCGGAAGCTACCATGCAAGGCGCTGGTGAAATCCCTAAATTCCTTGCAATAGCTCGTTGAGAACTGTTGTTCTTAAACTGTTTGACATGACAATTTGCTCACGCATTTGTTCACAAAGTGGTGACCCTCGCCCCATCCTTGTTTGTGAATGACTGAGCATTTCATAGACGCTGCTTTTATACCCAATCATGGCATCCACCTGTTCCCAATTAGCCTGTTCACCTGTGGGATGTTCCAAATAAGAGTTTGATGAGCATTCCTCAACTTTCTCAGTCTTTTTTGCCACTTGTGCCAGCTTTTTTGAAACATGTTGCAGGCATCAAATTCCAAATGAGCTAATATTTGCAAAAAAATAAAGTTTTCCAGTTTGAACGTTAAGTATCTTGCCGTTGCAGTCTATTGAATATAGGTTGAAAATTATTAAATTATTATTCTGTTTTTATTTACTATTTACACAACGTGCCGACTTCACTGGTTTTGGGGTTTGTAATTCCTACACACACACAGAATAAACATCCAATATGTTAATTCACAAACAAACACAATGTTGACATCTTTCTCTTATTAACATTCACTTCATTGACATAACATGTCACCAACTGTGCACATACACATAGTGTAGCAATTGTCGGTCCATTTAGTCCATTAACTGTCTGTCCATTCACATTCACATACAAAATGCAAATAATAGTCTTGGCATACTTGCCAAGCCTCCCGGATTTTCCGGGAGACTCCCGAAATTCAGCGCCTCTCCCGAAAACCTTCCGGGACAAATTTTCTCCCGAAAATCTCCCGAAATTCAGGCGGAGCTGGAGGCCACGCCCCCTCCAGCTCCATGCGGACCTGAGTGACGTGTCGACAGCCTGTTTTCACGTCCACTTTCCCACAATATAAACAGCGTGCCTGCCCAATCACGTTATAACTGTAGAATGATGAGGGCAAGTTCTTGGTTTCTTATGTGGGTTTATTGTTAGGCAGTTTCATTAACGTCCTCCCAGCGCGGCAACAACACACAACAACAGCAGTCACGTTTTTGTCTGCCGTAAACAGCAATGTTGTGACACTCTTAAACAGGACAATACTGCCATCTACTGTACATGCATATGTGACAATAACATCTAGTTATTTTAGAGAGTGCAGTGCACAACTGCGCACACAAGGAGACGAAGCAAAATGCATCATCAGAGATGGTGTTCAGCATGGCTAGAAAAATAGTGACAGAGAATAGAACAAGGATGGACAATTCACCACTTAACTCAACAATAAGTAGATGAGTGTTATGTGTGTGTATATGTGTAAATAAATGAACACTGAAATGCAAGTATTTATTTTATTTATTTATATATTTATATATATATATATATATATAATAAAAAAAATATATATATATATATATATATAGCTAGAATTCACTGAAAGTCAAGTATTTCTTATATATATATATATATATATATATATATATATATATATATATATATATATATATATATATATATATATATATATATATATATATATATATGAAATACTTGACTTGGTGAATTCTAGCTGTAAATATACTCCTCCCCTCTTAACCACGCCCCCCGGACCACGCCCTCCACCTCCCGAAATCGGAGGTCTCAAGGTTGGCAAGTATGAGTCTTGGAGAAGAAAAACAATAAATAATTCAAGACTTTTGTAACCACACTTTCGGCTATTATTCTTTGTTCATGGCAGAGGTGGGATGCTCCTGTTGAAATAGTGTCTCTCACAGGCATATGAGTCAAGGAGACGCACAAAATGACACTTTTACAACACCTCAGTGCCATCTGAGGTTATGCCCATTTAAGGTTTGACTCAGGCATACTTTGCGGTGAGACGCCCACCGATCGAGGCTTCCTGCACACGCGCCGCAGTAAAACGGATTAACTGAATTCACCGGCATCTGCACAGAACGTGCACAGAACTTGCAAAGTAGGATTCCCAAGGCAAATCAACGTTGCGTTCTTCTGCTTACTCTTCGCAGGGCCCGCAGGAGCGCGGGAAGAAGCGCGCTAACACCTCGGGGGACGGCGACCGCCACACACAGCAAGCTCACAGCGTCTGTTTTAAAGAGGGAGGCCCAAGCCCCCAGAGCCCGGGCAGCGGTGGCGGCGGCAAGTGGAGGTTACCGACCCTCGCTGTTGGCAGGGACTCATGAATCATACGACGACTACGTGAGTCCAATCCTCTTTGCTCAAAGTTTTTAAAAAAAGTAGAGCTAATAGTAATTGCTCTTCAACCGTGTGTAAATCAGACTTGGTTTAAGCCCCAGTTAATGTCTTTCTTTACATGTAGAGGTAGAGCAAACTGGGACGTGGTTTGGTAAAATTAGGGCACGCAGCCAATTAATTCAAGAGACTTCTTTCATAAAGTATAATTACATCCACTGAACTACTTAAGCGGTTTCCAAAAAAAAAACTTTGTGGAAGGTGAGCCAAGGAAGAACTTATTATTTTGGGGCTGATCCAGATGAAGTGAATTGGGTCCTCGTTGTTGTTAAAGGTAATAACATAATGGGGTCTTTTTAGACATTTTCCTTCACGAAGGAAGGAAGCGAGTTTTGAGCAAATCAATGACTTGCAGTTGCAGTTTAAAAAACGTTCCTGTATGACATTCTGAATAGGGATGTCCAATAATGGCTTTTTGCCGATCCGATATTCCGATATTGTCCAACTCTTTAATTACCGATACCAACCGATATATACATTAGTGGAATTAACACATTATTATGCCTAATTTGGACAACCAGGTATGGTGAAGAAAAGGTACTTTTTTTTTTAATTAATAAAATAAAATATGATAAATAAATTAAAAACATTTTCTTGAATAAAAAAGAAAGTAAAACAATATAAAAACAGTTACATAGAAACTAGTAATTAAAGAAAATTAGTCAAATTAACTGTTAAAGGTTAGTACTATTAGTGGACCAGCAGCGCGCACAATCATGTGTGCTTACAGACTGTATCCCTGCAGACTGTATTGATATATATTGATATATAATGTAGGAACCAGAATATTAAGAACAGAAAGAAACAACCCTTTTGTGTGAATGAGTGTGAATGAGTGTAAATGGGGGAGGGAGGTTTTTTTGGGTTGGTGCACTAATTGTACGGTAAGTGTATCTTGTGCTTTTTATGTTGATTTAATTAAAAAAATAAGAATAAAAAAATTAAAAACGATACCGATAATTAAAAAAACGATACCGATAATTTCTGATATTACATTTTAACGCATTTATCGGACATCTCAAATTCTGACTACATAATTGCATTTGTATCTAAATATTGATTTATTTTTTAATCAAATTTGATTCATGCAAGCAAATAATAACTTGTGATTAATCATGATTAATCACAGTTTAAGATTGTGATCATTCTGATTAAAAACATCAATCACTTGACACCCCTAGAAAATACATACAGTATACAATGTAGAGCCTATCAATTGAGTTAATAGATTTTCTTTTGACAGTTGATATCAAACTGTCACACTCCCTTGTGCAAGCACACGTAGAAACAAACTGCTGCTAAGCCCCTCTGACGCGTCACAGCTTCACAAACATTTGTACTAAACAGAACTTTTAAACATCAGTGTGGTTATAATAACAAGTAAAACAAAGTTTTCCCTTCGGATTATTATTCACAACTAGCCTGGAAGAAGAAGCTGTTGCAGCATGCATACACACACTACATCACCATGGCGACCCAGGTTCCCGTGACAAGCACTACCTGGATTGATACCTCTTTTTCAAATATATATCTATCTTTCTCTTTACGTGCTCCACAATTTCCACACAAAGGCACCACGGCAAAATTAAGCACTTTTGCCTCACTTGCACAATATAAATAAGAGAATACGCGTGTCAAAAAAGCGCAAATAGTAAAATAGGGCCCATAATGCATAACGTTAACATGTGTTTGGTAATATACAAACAAAACAATTTGAAATGTGGACTCGTCAGACCACAGAACACATTTACACTTCGCATCAGTCCATCTTAGGTGAGCTCGGGCCCAGCGAAGCCGGCGGCGTTTCTGGGTGTTGTTGATAAATGGCTTTCGCTTTTCATAGTAGAGTTTTAACTTGCACTTACAGATGTAGCGACAAACTGAAGTTACTGACAGTGGTTTTCTGAAGTGTTCCTGAGTCCATGCGGTGATATCCTTTACACACTGATGTCGCTTTTTGATGCAGTACGGCCTGAGGGATCCAAGGTCACGGGCATTCATTGTTACGTGCAGTGATTTATCCAGATTCTAGGTTTCTATGACGGTGATTTCTCATCTTCAATGCTGATTAAATATTTGCTACCTGCTAAGATTTCAAATGTAATTTCTAGAAATCTCCATAGTTTTAAAAACGTATTTATTTAATTTAGTTTAAAAACTTTACAATCGAGAAACTAATTATTCAGATAAGATACGTAGTTTTTTTCCCAACATTGAAAATGGTGTTTAGAGATTCTGCAACATCTAAGTGATGCTTAATTTAGGAATTGCAAATTGTATAATGTATAATGCAAATTGTATAATGCTTGTTAAAATACTAAATAAATCCTGCTAGTTTCTATATATCCAAATCTTAATTTAGGATGTTTTATCAAGTAAAATTATCTGTCCATGCAGCTATTAATTTCACTGGATGTTGGTATTTTTTCCCCCCAAAATGTTATCTTTTTATCTTAGCTCTATTTGCAGCGTAGTATTGCACGTGAAGTCACATCCGCTTGCTGTCGCCTGGAACTGAATCCCACGGGTGCAAATAAGCGTATTCCAAGCAAGAAGTCAAGTGGAAGCCGAGCGAAATGAGCCAAAACCATTGATGCCATCAACTCGCTGTGGCGAACCCCAACAGACACAAGCCGAAAGTGAAAAAAAAAAGAGACGAGACAGTGACATTTTGTATTTATAGCTCGAATGCTAATCTTGAGATTTGTGGTTGTTTTTTGTATGTCACAAGCAACTCAAAATGCCAAAGAAAAAGCAAAACTTCACGCACGATGGCAGCTCAAACTTGCAAGTGTTGTTTGACTTTTCAGGATTATTTCCCCGGACAAAAAAGGTTCACTTCAAATGGTACCATTTTTTTTGGTAATCCTTTTTGGAAGTAAATACAGTAGTACCTCAACTTACACTGCAAAAAAGAGCTGTTAAAATATAGGATAAAAGACTAGATTTTAAAGAAAAAACACTAAAAACTAGTGACATTAACTGGCTGCATGAACAAATAATTTTACTTGATAAGACATCTGAAATTAAGATTTGTACATCTAGAAAATAGCAGGACTTTTAAGGTATAAATAAGTATTTTATTCTGAAAACAATTATTATTCAACTTGGAATTCTTAAATTGAACATGTTCGATGTGGCAGTATCTTAAAACAAGATTTTCTATGTGGAAGAAAACTAAATATCTTATTTAAATAGTTGTTTTCTCAATTTAAACATTTTAAAACTAAAATAGAAACAATGAGGATTCATGCTGACATTTAGACTAGTCAATGACTAAAAATAAGTAAAAAGCTCTTAAAATTAGGGACATTTCTAGAAATATAATGTAAAATCTTGGCAATTGGCAAATAATTTGCAATGTACAAGCTTTATTGGTAGAGTGACAGAGCTCTTAAATCAAAACCCTTGTATCTTAAATCAACATATCCCACTGAAATGCATTCAAATCAATTTAATTGGTGCTTTCCAACCTCCCAAACAGCACAATTTTAGCTGGTAACATGGCTTTTAAAAAGAAAAACAAACTTTTGTGTAAGAAATATTATATAAAACAATAGAATAGAATGTAAATGGTAAATGGGTTGTACTTGTATAGCGCTTTTCTACCTTCTTTTTTTTTAAGGAACTCAAAGCGCTTTGACACTATTTCCACATTCACCCATTCACACACACACATTCACACACTGAATGTACAACTAACAAGTGTGTAGTTTTTTGAAGTAGTGTAATAATAATGTACAGTATTTAGCTTGGAAAGTGACCTTCAACGTCATGTCCTTCAAGCTACTTTTTTGTCAAAACCCACCATCAGCATCTTCTCCATATTTTCATGGATAAATGTCCATGAAAATAAAAAGGTTAGCTTTCTTGGCGGTCCTTATTCTGATTCAATTTGCTGTGGACTAGTAGTCCATCCATCCATTTTCTACCGCTTGTCCCTTTCGGGGTCGCGGGGGGTGCTGGAGTCTATCTCAGCTGCATTCGGGCGGAAGGCGGGGTATACCCTGGACAAGTCGCCACCTCATCACAGGGCCAACACCGTTAGATAGACAACTCACACACTGGGGACAATTTAGTGTTGCCAATCAACCTATGATACGCTTAATTTGCGTTGCCAAATTGGTGACTCGTTCATTCGTGATTTTGATTATTGATTTTTTTAATTCAAAGAACTGTCCTTCACACTCACTTCCTTCTTTTCCGTGGTTGTAAAAACACAGTTATGTCCATTTCCAGCTATAACCGGATGTTTTAGGCGGATCTTACGTGGTTCAGTGTAGGGCTGCAACAACTATTCGATAAAATCGATTAAAATTGATTATAAAAATAGTTGGCGATTAATTTAGTCATTGATTCGTTGGATCTAGGCTACTTTTTATTTTTATTTTTTTAATTATTTTTTTTAATAAACCTTTATTTATAAACTGCAACATTTACAAACAGCTGAGAAACAGTAATCGAAATAAGTATGGTGCCAGTATGCTGGGGTTTTTTTTCAATAAAATACTGGAAAGGATAGAAATGTAGTTTGTCTCTTTTATTCGATTATTAATCAATTAATCAAAGTAATAATAGACAGATTAATCGATTATAAAAATAGTTGTTAGTTGTAGCCCTAGTTCAGTGTGGCTTTTGCTGCGCCAACTAATAGCGGGGATGCTTGTAACAAAAATTTTGGTTTGCAACCTAAAGCATAACAATTAGTTAAGAGACAGCTCTTATCTAAAAACACAGCTCCTGATTTGTAACATCTATCGATATCACTTGAAGGTTGTTTACGGCACACTAGTGTGCCGTGAGATACAGTGTGCCGTGGGAGATTATGTAATTTCACCTATTTGGGTTAAAAATATTTTTTGCAAACCAGTAACTATAGTCTGCAAATAATGTGCCGTTGTTGAGTGTCGGTGCTGTCTAGAGCTCGGCAGAGTAACCATGTAATACTCTTCCATATCAGTAGGTGGCAGCCGGTAGCTAATTGCTTTATAGATGTCGGGAACACGTCGTGTGAGACGATGATGGTTTGTCGTGATCACAATATGCAGACCACAGCGGGAGGCAGCATGCAGGTAAAAAGGTATCTAATGCTTAAACCAAAAATAAACAAAAGGTGAGTGCCCCTAAGAAAAGGCATTGAAGCTTAGGGATGGCTATGCAGAACAAAACTAAAACTGAACTGGCTACAAAGTAAACAAAAACAGAATGCTGGACGACAGCAAAGACTTACTGTGGAGCAAAGACGGCGTCCACAAAGTGCATCCGAACATGACATGACAATCAACAATGTCCCCACAAAGAAGGATAGCAACAACTTAAGTAGTCTTGATTGCTAAAACAAAGTAGATGTGGGGAATAGTGTTTAAGAAAGACATGAAACTGCTGCAGGAAAACACCAACAAAACAGGTAAAGCCACCAAAATAGGAGCGCAAGACAAGAACTAAAACACTACACACAGGAAAACAGCAAAAAACTCAAAATAAGTCACGGCGTGATGGGACAGGTGGTGACAGTACACCTACTTTGAGACAAGAGCTATAGTGATGCATGGTTGGTTATGGTTTAAAGTCATATCCAACAATTGCGACTTTTTACTGTCAACTGAGTTTAATTTTTTAATGATTTCTGCTGGTGGTGTGCCTCCGGATTTTTTCAACACAAAAAATGTGCCTCTTCAAATAAGAGTCAAAGTCAAAAACCTGAACACATTCTTCTTGTCCTTAGATGTTGAGAAAGGTCATTTTCAAACTGAAAGTGATCTCCAAGTTCCATTCAAACACAAAAAGGCAACACTTTCACCAGTGCAGCTACTCAGAAGCTCCCCGCTAAGCAGAAGCCCCCATGTGTGCCGGCAAGTGAAGATTGGGCTGTCTGCACGGGGAGATGCACAAGCACAGTCTCATTACCAAACCAAATTGACTTCTGATGTCGAGCCCGCGTATTTCTGACGAGTGAAAAAGTGCAGCGTTTTCTTCTCTTTGTAATTGGAGGTTGGAAAGGAGGTTGGGCGCACAGAGACTAAGGGAGATGAGTTTGTCCTGAACAGTTTCTTCTCCCATATCTCACTTTGGTGCTGTTGTTGTTTTCTGCTACATTAAACAATTTTCCTTCAGCGTACTTCCAGAATGCAGTAAGATGTTTTTTATGCAAGGCTTTGTGCGACTGGTTCACTTGTAATGCCTCTCACTATTCTAAAGCAAACATCCTACTGATGGAACGCAACAACCCAGCTCAGCGGGGACAGATTTTGCCCTGTAAAGATGCACCCTGTGCGGATATTGTGTCAATTTCTCCAGAGGCCATTGATTGATGCACGCTGTCAAACTGTCAGGCTGTCTCCTAAAAGTGATACTGTGTCCATAATGGCACCCATCGAGGGTGCTATTGATTTAAAACTTCCGAGGAAAGTACAAGGAAGCCGGTGGTTCTCATGTATCTGTGCTTTTTCATAATTTATGAACACAATATTCTTTCTCTATATCGCTCTGCCACAAATCTCACCTTGCCTCAACCTTTATAGCACCGCTGCTCAGGTTGGCTAAAACGATTCCATTTATGAATAAGGTTGCAAAGAGGTGAAGGATTTCCAGAAACTTTTTGGACTTTCTAGATTTAGATGGAAAACATAATACAGTACAAGGTTGAAAATGTTAAATAAAAATATTTCTAAATTCATTTTTGAAGCTATGTTTGACCTAAAAAAAAAACAATGAAGTTCCTTTTATAGACAAACGTGATATTTTATATTTAAAAAAATCCTATTTACTATTCTTTCTGTATGTATTCCAATTGGACTAATAAAAAAAATATAGGAATTTTGCAAACATATTTATCAGTGGCAGACTGTGTGTTTCCCACCTAGCTCTTCAGTGATGTCCTACTTAGTCCGACTTTAATAACTACCCGTCAAAAGACCATAATTTATGTCACCACATGACCACGGCTGGAGAAATACTGTACAGAAACACACTTGTGCACGACTGGACATTGAACCACCTCAACAGTGTACAAAACAGGCTATATTTCGGCACATTCAAAAATCAATGAACTCGCATCAGCATTTAAAACATACCTTACGTGGTACTGTCAAAATGAAAATAATTGTAAAGAACATATTAAATGCGGAAAAATAAATAAATACAATATTTGAACTTTTTCTTTGTGAGTTAAAAAAGGGAGAACCGATGATTTCTCTGTTGGCCGGGTATGGCTCCGGTGCCCCTTCCTGCTTTTCGCAAATTACAACTTGCGATTGGACTCTGACTTTGGAGTGACAAGTGAAAATCCAATCACAGTCCCGTTTAGCGTAAGGCTACCTAGATGGGCTACTGTCAACAACTCGTGGATCTGATTGGCTATCACAACTGTCCACCAAATATCTATCCGGCAGAATTCTACAGCGCTGGCAACGATCTAGCTGAATTCTGATTGGATAAAAGCTCTAACGAAAAAACAAGAAACACTGAAGCCTAATAACACATGAAGAGAATATGATGAATACTTTATGGAGAGTAGATTAAAATGAACTTTTATTTATCTATGATCATGATTTATGTAAGGCCAGCAGAGAAGGCCTTGCTGGCCCTAACGGCACACCACTGATATTTATGAACAAATTGTTTTTTGTTTTTATTACACTAGCGTATGATTGTTTGTTATTTTTTTTACAATAACATTTATGTATCCAACTTGTTTTTGCACAATATAACCCAATACAGACTTTTCACAAACAATGTTTGCTTGGTTTCGCATTCTAACAATATGTTTGTTACTGTAATTGTGTCAAACTACACAATAAATAATTGATCATTAATGTCACTATATTGAATGCGAAATGAATCCTATATGTTCCCAATTATGTTTTATTCATAACCAGCACATATGCACATACTTTATGCACGCGGTTTATAGTCATTACCCCCGTTGTGAATAAATTATCATAGGATCGTTGTTTTCGTCGGGTCCTCATGCAATTCATCTTAGATTATTTGTGACTATGTCAGGCAGTCAAGTAGTTAAATGACAGAGAGCATCATTGTGGCTCTTAAAGCATCACAATCATGACTGAAGTGCTTTATTATGGGCTGAGAGGCGTGCACATAGGCTACATTTTAAACTTGGCACTATTGAGCGAAGAATTGATGATGGATTCATAAATGTTCTGATAATAACCATCTGTTTGTCAACACGGTCTTGTTTGTATAGAAATGTATCAACATGTGATCAACAGGCATGGAGAAATATGATACTTGAATTAATGTGGTTGCCTAAAAGCACTCCAAGTTACGCGCAAAATTGTGATGATTTACCCGAAAATGCTGTTTTTTTTAATCCTGTTAGGTTTTTAGTGAAATGTCAAACACAGCTTAATATTTAACCGGTTTGATATGAGCTGGCATTTTCTGCTTTTCAACATCAGAAAAACGACAAAATCAGTCGCCCATCTGTACTAAGCTGCAAAATCCTGTCTTTGCTTTAGTATGAAAGTGCTTCTAATGCAGATCTCTTATCCAGTCAAAGCAGGCCTGTTTTTCAGAGATAGCATATCTGCTTCTTCAGCGATCGGCTGATGCTTCTACTGTTAAGATGTTTTATTAATCATTTTTTTTCTGTCAAAGGATGTATTATTAATAATATTTTATTTCATAGTGTGGTACCACAGTACACAGTGTAATGCGGTAGAACTTATATACGTTTTACTTGTATTCAATGGAGCAGAAAATGTGGGAAAAGAAGTGTATGTAGAAGAGTTAAGAGAGAGAATGCATTATGATGAATAGGTTTACAAACATGCATTGTGTGACAATTATACCATACTTGCCAACCCTCCCGGATTTTCCGGGAGACTCCCGAAATTCAGCGCCTCTCCCGAAAACCTCCCGGGACAAATTTTCTCCCGAAATTCATGCGGACCTGAGTGACGTGTCGACAGCCTGTCTTCACGTCCGTAAAGCAGTTCGTCTGCCGTAAACAGCTATGTTGTGACACTCTTAAACAGGACAATACTGCCACCTACTGTACATGCATATGTGACAATAACATCTAGGGCTTTTAGAGAGTGCAGTGCACAACTGCGCACACAACAAGGAGACGAAGCAGAATGCATCATCAGAGAGGTTGTTCAGCATTGTTATAAAAATAGTGACAGAGAATAGAACAAGGATGGACAATTCAACCCTTAACTCAACAATGAGTAGATGAGTGTTATGTGTGTGTATATGTGTAAATAAATGAACACTGAAATTCAAGTATTTTTCTTATTTATATATATATATATATATATATATATATATATATATATATATATATATATATATATATATATATATATATACATATATATATATATATAATAAAATAAATACATATATATATATATATATAGCTAGAATTCACTGAAAGACAAGTATTTCTTATATATATATATATATATATATATATATATATACATATATATATATATATATATATACATATATATATATATATATATATTATATATATATATATAGCCAGAATTCACTGAAAGTCAAGTATTTCTTATATATATATATATATATATATATATATATATATATATATATATATATATATATATATATGAAATACTTGACTTGGTGAATTCTAGCTGTAAATATACTCCTCCCCTCTTAACCACACCCCCAACCACGCCCCCCGGGACCACCCCACCCCCACCATCTCCCGAAATCGGAGGTCTCAAGGTTGGCAAGTATGAATTATACAGTCACAACAAAAACATTTATTAATAACTGTGATGCTTCATGTTGAAGGGGCTGATTGCAACATTTACACAGTTTCTTAAAGGGCGCTAACTTTCTAAAGTATTTTACACAGTATATCCCGCCCTCTTACGGTTTCTAGAATGTATTGACATACCGTATTTTTCGGAGTATAAGTCGCACCGGAGTATAAGTCGCACCTGCCGAAAATGCATAATAAAGAAGGAAAAAATAACTGTGACTTATAGTCCGAAAAATACGGTAACTATGTACGTACATAACACATGCACACACATTAGCTTCGGGTTTTGTTAGCTCATGAGAGCAATTTGGATAGTTTATTAGCAGTCATTGAATGTATAGTTTATCACAACAATAACATGACTGCAAATTGTTCGCTGCTACTGTTGGACTGCTTTTGTACACCAAATATTTTACCCGTGCCAGTAAAAAAATGATTACATAAACTTAGTAATTGTGAAAAATATAGATAGTTTTAAAGGTGGCGACTTGTCCAGGGTGTACCCCGCCTACCGCCTGAATGCAGCTGAGATAGGCTGCAGCACCCCCCGCCACCCCAAAAGGGACAAGCGGAAGAAGATGGATGGATGGATGTTCTGTTAAACCACTAATGATAACATAAGCTAACCAATGTTGTTTTTGTTATAATGTTTGCTTTAAAAAATGTAACTGTGAGCAAGTGGCAAACAGCACCTTTAAGTATCTATCATGACTCCTTGGGATACCAGTCTAGATTGTAAAATACATAATATACATGTGTTAAGTTATGATAAACAGTAACTATATTTGTCAATAACATTTAAAACCAATTATTGTTTATATTGTGTTTAAAACAATTTATTGTTTCGTAAAAAACAGAGCGTATGGTTAACAAAAAAGTGACCATTACATAGCTGTACAGTAAATGTATTGTAATAAAGTCAATGATAGAGTGTGTGATAATGTTAGATGTGTATGTAAGGTACTGTATGGTAAAAAACCAAAAATAAAATAGTTTAATAGTTTTTTAATGTTGTAATATTTTTTGTTTATTAAGAATACTATACTCATTTAAAAATGTTTATGGTACAGTAAGTTGAAAACAAAAATAAGTTGATATTTAACAATATATTTATTTAATGAAATGCATTCTAGAAAAGAAAACTTAAAATATGTATATAATATTTTCTATTTTAATTGTGGGAATAAAGTCAAAAGACTAAATAGCTGTTACAAATAGTAAAGAAAGGGCCCAATCTACTAAGATCAAAAGTGCAAACAATAAAATGGTGTGTACCATTAGTGTGTGTGTTGCAGATGTTCTACTATGACTGCGTGTACAGTTGATAATAAGTGCAAAAGTGGTGCAGATTGCCCCTATTTAAATGAGGTATTTGCATGTACTATCTGCTGTCACTATAGAGCCAATCGTGTCCTGATATCATTCTCCAACCTGTGGCATTTTATTATGTTGTAAAACATGCAGTACAAAACTATAAATTGTTCCACCTTTTCACAATATCTATGGCGAAACTCAAAAGATTTGAATATAGTGCAAAAGTTCATTCATGTCATCAATTCAACTTCAAATGTGAAACTAATATATGATATAAATTCATTGCATGCAAAGTGAGGTATGGCAAGCCTTTATTTGCTATCATTTTGATGATCACAGCTTACAATTTTCTGAGATTTTTAATTCAAAGTTGTCATAAGTTATAAGACATATATCATCAAAATTATATTTAAAAAAAGGCTTGAAATACTGTATCTTGAGTTGCATGTTATGAGCCTAGGTCATTAGTATTAGTTGTTACCTTGTAAATCTAATTGCATTAATAAATAAACCTTTGCACGATATTCCAATTTTTGTTTCACCTGTAGAAGTGTGATCTGGACAACAGAACCTATTTTTAGCACACCGAAGGTGCGCTCTGGTTCGAAGGTGTTCTTGGCACAATAATAATCCATAAATACATAAATAATCCATACACAATAAAATGCATGTTACAACTATCCAAATATGTTGACACACACACACACACACACACAATGAATTATGTCTACATTATCTGTCTTTGTAGTGTGATCGCCTCCTTTCTCACAGCCATTTGTGCGTAACAGGGCCCATTTCCACGTGCTAAACAGAAACACAAAAGAGCGGCCGCAAAAACAGTTTCAGGATTAAAAAAAACTAAAAATGCTAAATATGCTAAATGATTATTTTTGTATCTATTATTATTTGTTATACTATCTACCTATTATTGTGGACATTCTGATAATCAACATAATGTATAGTTTGCATATACATGAAGATGGACAGGCTAAATGAATTCTGCTCACTATTCCTCAGCACACAGGCTTAGTAGATCAGCTTTGCAATGCTATTAAGTTTTTATGTGTTTTAATTCACGCAAACCTTTAGTAAAAAAAGCGTAAAAGTAAAGTTTAAAAAAAAGTACCAGTACAGTACATCCGGGAAGTATTCAGTGTTTCACTTTTTCCACATGTTGTAGTTACAGCCTTATTCCAAAATGGAATAAATTAATTTTTGTCCTCAAAATTCTTTTTTTTTTTTGTTTTGTTTTTTTAAGATTTTGCAAACTTATTAAAAATAGGAAAATAAAAAAATCACATGTACCTAAGTATTCACAGAATTGGCTCAATACTTTGTTGACGCACCTTAGGCAAGTCTTAATTGAATACGATGCCACAAGCTTGACACATCGATCTTTGGGCAGTTTGGCCCTTTGCTCTTTGCGGCACCTCTCGAGCTCCATCAGGTTGGATGAGAAGCGTTGGTTTTCATCCAGGATGTCGCAGGTTGTATTCAAAAAGACTTGAGGCTGTAATTGCTGCCAAAGGTGCATCAACAAAGTCTTGAGCAAAGGGTGTGAATGCTTACGGTATATACATGTGATTATTTTTAATTAGGGCCCGAGCTGTTGCTGTTTATTATTATCATTATTCTTCTGCCAGTTTGGATGCCTTTTTGAGGCCCTTAGCATGCACGAAAAGTCCCCAAATTTTGCAAATGCGTCATGTATGGCGTAAAATGTAATTTTTGGGAGGTCTGGAAAATGACATTTTAATATTGGCTCTCAAGTGCCACCTTTAAAATGTTAAGAAATAGCCCCTCCTACCAGTTTTACATATAGAAACAAAAGTTGCTGGAGACCTCTATCATGACGGGACGCACATAACATTTTTAATTAAATTTGCAAAAAATACATTAAAAAAATATTTTTCACATTGTCATTATCGTGTGTAGAATTGTGAGGACACAAATAAAGTAATTGCGTTTTGGAATAAGGCTGTCACATGTAGAGAAAGTCAAGCGCTGTGAATACTTTCCGGATGTAAGCAGTTTGGCAACACTTTAAAATCCAGCCTGTGTTTACAATTTGTCATATAATATTTACAATGGGTTTTGATGACACACTTTTAACGTGGTGGGTGTGCAAATTGTTGGTCAAATCTGAAATGCATAGCTTGGCTTTGCAAAACCTGAGCCCTGCAACTATAACCGGGCTGAAAACCCCTAATGTGATTAAACACAGAGCTTTGGGAAGCTTTGGGGGTAAAAAAAAAAAAAAAAAACTCCATCTACTGTGGAAGCGACACAAGGACATCCTTTGAGATGAGGGGGGAGAAGAAGAAAAATCCTCCCATTTTCCTCTTGTGCCGCCAAGATGCTTCACATTTGTGTTTGTAGACAAGGAGCAGTTTCTCAGGACACATCATGGTGTTGTGTGGCAAAACTCTCCTGTTTGTCAAAACACATCAGTGTGACTCACGCTGCTTCCACTGGATTATTTAATTGAACTCCAGCAGAATATCAAACACCCACTCTGACCTTTCAACAAACACTAAAACTGCGGTGTGTAAATTAATTCCGTTTTGAGGTGATAACAAGGTCGTTATTAGACTATTAAATAAAAGTAAGGGAATAGATGAGGAGCGTAAGCCACAACAAAAGGTGGAGAGCGTAAAGAGCAGACCTGAGACATTCACTGAGACAAATAAGGGTGCAAATCTCATATTCTTTCCCATGCTGCTTTGCGGCGAGCCATTCAGAGGCAGCGCAGCGTGAAGATCCGTCACTGTCGGAGGACATGCAGGTTGTCAATTGATAATGAAGCACAGAGCTACGGGCCCTCAGCTCCTTGCTGTCCTAATTATGCTGACGGAGAACCCGCCACCTTTGTGTTAACATTTGATTTATTTCTACCAGCCTGCATGTAAAGGAGCGCTGTTCTTTTTTCTCTTTTTTTACAGATGAGTTTCAAACAGGAAAAATCACACCTCATTAATTAGGGGCTCAAACAAAAGCACATTGTCAGCACTGGTGGTATTTGGAAAGGAATTGATTTGGAAATACAGTGGAACCTCTAAAGACATCTAAAGACGACGAGATATGTAAAAGATATATAAATCTGCACAATTAATTCAATTTTAATCACGACGTTGCTGCCCAGTTAAATTAATGAATGAAATAAGTTTATTTCGGTCATATAATCAACCATCAACCATTAACCATTTTGTGTGACCAGTTTAAGAGTACAGACTATACATATACAGTATAACAATCATACACATTTACACACAAAAGGAAAAGAAAAGAAAAGAAAAAGCATGACCGAAAAAGGAATAGGCTGAAGCCAAAGCTTATATTTGCCTATCCTATACCTTCACTGAAAATAAGATTACCTGGAACATCAATGTTAAAAAAAAAAAAAAAAATCAATGGGATGAAAGTAATTGTTACTATATTTTATAATTTTCAATTATCTCACCTTTCAATGTTTTCTTAAACCTTAACAAAGAAGTACATGTCTTCAACTCATCACTGAGCTTATTCCACCATTTAACTCCTAAAACTGAAATACATTTGTATTTAATATTCGTTCTTGCTTTACCTATTTCAAAAATCAATACCCCCCGTAAATTATGGGTTTCTCCTCTTAATTGAAATAACCTAAGAATACAAGCTGGAAGGCTGTTGTTCTTTACTCGAAACATAATTTCCATTGTTTTTAAAAACACAATATCTGAAAATTTTAACACATTAGAACTTATAAATAATGGATTGGTATGTTCATAGTAGCACGCTTTGTGTATTATTCTTATTACCCTTTTTTGAAGTTTAATTATTGGGTCTATGTTTGTTCTATAAACATTTCCCCAAACTTCAACACAATATGTTAAATATGGAAAAATAAAAGAATAATATAACATATGCAAACATTTCTTATTCAGCATGTGTTTTACTTTATAAAGAATGGCAATGGATTTGGATATAAATGAAGGTGATTGTCAATTATATTAACATTTAAAAAGCAGGCACCTCTGCGTATCAAATTACCGTATTTTTCGGAGTATAAGTCGCACCTGCCGAAAATGCATAATAAAGAAGGAAAAAAACATATATAAGTCGCACTGGAGCCCGGCCAAACTATGAAAAAAACTGCGATTTATAGTCCGAAAAATACGGTAAGCACTTTCAAAGCAACAGCGGCCCGTCTTGAAGCCCCATGAAGCAGTCCCTACCCTTGCCATATGCCATGTTGTATGGACACATCTAGTTTATTATATACTAAATACAAAATATACTGTTCACTGGACAACGAGTCCAAAGCGCCCGTTTTTTATGTTACGCGTCGCTTTTCCCATGACAACATCTACAGGGACCGTGACATAATTGGGGGCTCGTCCGGGAAATGAAAATAATTGTTGCGGGATCTGCCGAAATCATTTCAATCTTCGAAAAGAAAACATAACATAATTAAGTCTGGTATGAACCTCTGTGAAAACTATGTGGTAGAGAGTTAACACTTCTCTGTGCTTTGTATAGTCTTGTTGCTATATAAAAAACCCAAAACCAGTGAAGTTGGCACGTTGTGTAAATCGTAAATAAAAACAGAATACAAGGATTTGCTAATCCTTTTCAACTTATATTCAACTGAAGATATTTCCTGTTCGAACTGAGAAACTTGTTTTTTTTGTGCAAATAATCATTACCTTAGAATTTAATGGCAGCAACACATTGCAAAAAAGTTGGCACAGGGGCATTTTTACCACTGTGTTACATGGCCTTTCCTTTTAACAACACTCAGTAAACTTTGGGGAACTGAGGAGACCAATTTTTGAAGCTTTTCAGGTGGAATTCTTTCCCATTATTGCTTGATGTACAGCTTAAGTTGTTCAACAGTCCGGGGTCTTTGTTGTGGTATTTTGCGCTTCATATTGCGCCACACATTTTCAAAGGGAGACAGGCAGGCCAATCTAGTACCCACAATCTTTTACTACAAAGCCACGCTGTTGTAACACGTGCAGAATGTTGCTTGGCATTGTCTTGCTGAAATAAGCAGGGGCGTCCATGAAAAAGACGTTGTTTGGATGGCAACATACAGTATGTTGCTCCAAAACCTGTATGTAACTTTCAGCATTGATGGTGCCTTTACAGATGTGTAAGTTACCCATGCCTTGGGCACTAATACACCGCCATACCATCACAGATGCTGGCTTTTGAACTTTGCGCCTATAACAATCCGGATGGTTATTTTCCTCTTTGATCCGGAGGACACGACATCCACAGTTTCCAAAAACAATTTGAAATGTGGACTCGTCAGACCACAGAACACTTTTACACTTTGCATCAGTCCATCTTAGATGAGCTCAGGCCCAGCGATGCCGCCAGCGTTTCTGGGTGTTGTTGATAAATAGCTTTCGTTTTGCATAGTAGAGTTTTTACTTGCACTTACAGATGTAGCGACAAACTGTAGTTACTGAGAGTGGTTTTCTGAAGTGTTCCTGATCCCATGTGATATCCTTTACACACTGATGTCGCTTTTTGATGCAGTACCGCATAAGGAATCGAAGGTCACGAGCATTCAATGCTGGTTTTCAGGCTTGCCGCTTACGTGCATTGATTTCTCCAGATTTTCTGAACCTTTTGATGATATTACGGAATGTAGATGGTGAAATCTCTAAATTCCTTGCAATAGCTCGTTGAGAAATACTGTTCTAAAATTTGCTCACGCATTTGTTCACAAAGTGGTGACCCTCGCCCCATCCTTGTTTGGGAATGACTGAGCATTTCATGGAAGCTGCTTTTACACCCAATCATGGCACCCACCTGCTCCCAATTAGCCTGTTCACCTTTTGGTAGTTTCCAAATAAGTGTTTGATGAGCATTCCTTTTGAGGCTTTTTTGAAACATGTTGCAAGCATCAAATTCCAAATGAGCTACTATTTACAAAAAAATAACAAAGTTTACCAGTTCAAACTTTAAGTATCTTGTCTTTGCAGTGTATTCAATTGAATATAGGTTGAAAGGGATTTGCAAATCATTGTAATATGTTTTTATTTACGATTTACACAACGTGCCAACTTCCCTGGTTTTGGGTTTTGTACTCAGCCGCGCCGTCATGGGCGGGCCTGGGCTGAGTCAGCCGTGCTCGCCCTGGGCTGGAAGCGGTTTATGTTATTTGGGTTTTGTTTTATTTACATCGTAACAGGTAAAAATAGGACTATATTCAATCGAAACAAAGGCCAAAGACAATAACACAATTAACTGACAATTCAATTAAGTATAAAAGACAGCCAAAAATGTTGACAGAAGTGAAATTCAATCATGTTTAATTTTGTCTTGTCGATGGGCGAGACAAGTTCATAGTATATCCGATCACAGCTCTTTAATAGCGTACATTGCAATGGGGGTTAGTTATCAAGGACAGCCAATCAAATGACTTTCGTTTTTAGATGAGGAAGTCAGTAGTCCCCGCCAAAAACAAAAACGAAATGTGTTGCTTTATTATGTTCCATATCGTAATGTCTGTACAACTGGGATAAAGGGAAGAGAACAATTGTTTACTGCTATGATGCCATCAGCAGGGGAGTCGTTGATCGAGATATCACAACTGTAAGTTAAATATATTATTCCCGCTGCATGAGTGAGCATCGCTATCTAAACCTTTACTGTTGGGGCTTCCTCTGTCCAACACTGATTATTACATGTAAGACAAACACCTATATTAGTGGTTATTGTAACAATATCTGTTTGAAATTATTTAAGCCTTTATCGTGTCCAAAAAAGGAAAGAGTTTGCCATTTTTATGGTATTAATGAGATTGTAAAGAACTGTTGTTGATACGATGTTGATACCTTTTTCTTGATTAGAAGTTACATACAATATTAACTGTTATTTTTTAATGCACATAGTTAATATTAATAACGTGTTTGGATGTATTCAATAAATCAATGTATTCTTGGTTGCCAAAAAGTGATTCAGTGTAATATACTTTGATATTTACACATATATGTGCATAAATTATTATGAAATAAAAATTAATAGATTTTATTTACAACACACTTTTCATTTAAATAAATCTTAAAGTGCTAAAGTACGGACCAATATTTAAAACAATAAAAGCTTAGCCATTAAAATAGATTAAATACTAAGACTCAAACACAGAACATGCAAAATAGTGGCTTTTCTAACAGTGCATCTATTTATTTTAGTTATTTAAAATCAAAATCTAAGTATTTCTGTGTGTGTATATAAGTACGTTTTGAGCACAATTAACAATATGGCGATTATAATAAGAGTGCTAATTTTGGTCACAATAACAGTGGTAATAAAATGTTCATACTGTTAAATCCCCAACACTAACACTTGGCCATCACTCCAGCAGCACTAAAAACGGACTCAGCCAAACTGCCTCTCGGTAATGCTGCAATTATCAATGCCAACAAAGAAACTGACTCAGAAATGTAATAATGAAACAGGCTATAACAACTGGACAGAAATGATCATAATCAGCTCATTCTTAAATCTTCAAATAAAAAATTTGATTTTATTATTTAAATCAATTACTATTTATTAACACACAAAAGTACCGAAAATGGGTACCGTTGAATACAGGTATTGATTCCCTAGTACCGGAAAATTGGTACCGAATCGGTTCAAATACGAAAGGTATCCACATGTACTAATAATGAACAAAACCAAAGATTTTAGAATGCCGACCCGTGGGAAGCATTGTTTTACCTAACCCAGGGGTCGGCAACCTTTACCAGTCAAAGAGCCATTTTGACCAGTTTCACAAATTAAAGAAAACAATGGGAGCCACAAAAATATTTTGAAATTCAAAAGGAAATAACACTGCATACAAAGTTTTTTTTTTGCTTTGTGCTATGTATAAACCAAGGGTCTCAGACACGCGGCCCACACCTTAATATGAAAATTGAATGTTAGTGCGGCCCGCGACTTTTATATGAATGGCGCTTGACAGCATCATACATCCCGGTTTTTCCGGCAGACTACGCATTTCAGGGCAACTATTCTCTCAAACGTGCCGTGATGGTACAGCATTTGGCGCCCATTGCAACCAGCGTGCCGGCCCAGTCACACGTTATATGTGGCTTCTGCTTGCTCACACAAGTGACAGCAAGGCATAATTGGTCAACAACCACACAGGTTCCACTGACGGTGTCGGTATAAAAAACTTTAACACTCTTACTAATAATGCGCCACACTGTGAACACACACCAAACAAGAACGACAAACACATTTCGGGAGAACATCTGCACCGTAACACAACATAAACACAACATAACAAATACCCAGAATCCCATGCAGCCCTAACTCTTCCGGGCTACATTATACACCCCCCGCTACCAAACCCTGCCCACCTCAACCGACGCACAGAGGGGGGGGGGGTTGATGTGTGAGGGAGCAGGGTTGGGGTGGGGGCGGGGTTTGGTGGTAGCAGGGGTGTATAATGTAGCCCGGAAGAGTCAGGGCTGCATGGGATTCTGGGTATTTGTTCTGTTGTGTTTATGTTGTGTTACGGTGCATATGTTCTCCCGAAATGTGTTTGTCATTCTTGTTTGGTTTTGGTTCAAAGTGTGGCGCATTATTAGTAAGAGTGTTAAAGTTGTTTTATATGGCCACCGTCAGTGTAACCTGTGTGGCTGTTGAGCAAGTATGCCTTGCTGTCACTTACGTGTGCAAGCAGAAGATGCATATAACAAGAGGCTGGGCTGGCACGCTGTTAGTACAACTTGTAGAAGGTGCTACATGCTGTACCATCATGTCACCCCCCTATTATTATTGTAGGGGTGAAAATCGGAGAATATTAATCCCGGGAGTTTTCTGCGAGAGGCACTGAAATCCGGAAATTTCCCGGGAAAATCGGGGGGGGTTGGCAAGTATGCAGCTGAGCCGCATCAGGGTGATCAAAGAGCCGCATGCGGCTCCGGAGCCGCGGGTTGCCGACCCCTGACCTAACCTAATGAATAATGGTTTGCAATTGTAACACTACTTATACAAACTCCCCAAAATGTGTTGCCGGAGACGTTTTAGGGAATGTTTGATCCGTCTGCCCTGCAGATGGGTTAATTGAGTTAAATCTTTTAATCACATTAATTATGATGATTTATCAATTCCATTATGTCATTTTGGCAGCCGTAAATAAAACTAAACTGCTCACCCTTTGACCGACATAAATGGGAGCGAACATGAAAAAGTCTGCCGACGTCATACATGGTGATGGTTTGTTTAAAAAAATACATATATATATAAAGATAAAAACCTCCAAATGGAACCACGTATGGGACGCTCAACTGTCTAAGTGTACATTGTAATAAACATGACTGTGGTAGCTTTGGTCAAAGGTCGAACATGTACATTACTGGTGCTCTACCAGCACCACTTTCTAACTGATCTTCTTTGAAAGCTAACATTATGAGTCCGTTTTTATTCTCTCATTCTAATCTGCGTTCGCCCCAAGGCCACACGTCCCTAATACAAAGTGTCCTTGTAGATGAAAAATTATTTCCTGTTGAAGGAAAGCGAAAAATATATATTTACACTTTGTTTCAAGATGACAACGCAGCATTGTGTGCTTTGTATTTATTAGTTCCGCAAACACATAATGAGTTTATTGTTACCAGTCAGTGAAGGTTATTCTTTGACAAAAGCGTTTTGTCTGGTGTAGATTGAACACATTTTTATTATTAGTTTTTCCTTCAAAATCTGCTCATCTGTTCTCCTGCAAACCTTAATCAATAATCTCTGCAGGACTTACATTTTGCCTGCTTCCTCCCCCATTAAGGACACTGAGCGCCTTCGCCTGTGCTACTAAGCATTGATTGTTTTCATCTGTACATACTTAAGAGTGGATATAAATGAGCAGAGCGGTACATTGTAATGCTGACACCATGGTGCCTCACAGGGCTACGACGATGGATACGGAGGAGAATACGACGACGAGAGCTACGACGCCTATGACGACAACTACAGCAATCAGTCAAAGAGGTGACGTTTAATATTCAGCATTTGGCTCGGTCGCACTGAACGATACTGTTCATTTACATGAAACCATCTCCCGACTTGGTATGAAAACTAAAATGAATGAATGAAAGAAAAAGCAGATTTTGTTTTTTATCTCCACACTTGCAGTCGTAGTCAAAAGTTTACATACACTTGTGAAGGACATGATGTCATGGCTGTCTTGAGTTTCCAATAATTTCTATAACTCTTATTTTTTTGTGATAGAGTGATTGGAGCACATACTTGGTTGTCACAAAAAACATTCATGACGTTTGGTTCTTTTATGAATTTATTATGGGTCTACTGAAAATGTGACCAAATCTGCTGGGTCAAAAGTATACATACAGCAATGTTAATATTTGGTTACATGTCCCTTGGCAAGTTTCACTGCAATAAGGCGCTTTTGGTAGCCATCCACAAGCTTCTGGTTGAATTGGTGCAGTCCAGCTACATTTGTTGGTTTTCTGAGATGGACTTGTTTCTTCAGCATTGTCCACACGTTTAAGTCAGGACTTTGGGAAGGCCATTCTAAAACTTAATTCTAGCCTGATTTAGCTATTCCTTTACCACTTTTGACGTGTGATTGGTGTCATTGTACTATTGGAACACCCAACTGCGCCCATGATTTTAGGTTGTCCTGAAAAATTTGGAGGTAATCCTCCTTTTTCCAATCACTCTATCACAAAAAAATAAGAGTTGTAGAAATTATTGGAAACTCAAGACAGCCATGACATTGTGTTCTTTACAAGTGTATGTAAACTTTTGACCACGACTGTATATGCAGTAAACTAATAACAGCTTCATACATTTAATGATAGTAATAAAATAGACCATGATGAGATGTGTGCTTGTTGATTCCTTTCCCATCTAGCATCTCAGATTACTACGAATACGGACAAGCAACAAACGACGAATCCTACAATAACTATGGTAAGTCAATATTGCATATTGTGTGCATAAACATGTATGGACATAAACCTTTATATCTCCCAAAAAGAAAATATCAAAACAAATAAATGGTGGGTAAAAATCATCCATCCATCCATCCATTTTCTACCGCTTAATCCCTTCGGGGTCGCGGGGGGCGCTGGAGCCTATCTCAGCTACAATCGGGCGGAAGGCGGGGTACACCCTGGACAAGTCGCCACCTCATCACAGGGCCAACACAGATAGACAGACAACATTCACACTCACATTCACACACTAGGGCCAATTTTAGTGTTGCCAATCAACCTATCCCCAGGTGCATGTTTTTGGAGGTGGGAGGAAGCCGGAGTACCAGGAGGGAACCCACGCAGTCACGGGGAGAACATGCAAACTCCACACAGAAAGATCCCGAGCGCGGGATTGAACCCAGGACTGCTCAGGACCTTCGTATTGTGAGGCAGACGCACTAACCCCTCTTCCACCGTGCTGCCCGGGTTAAAATCAATCAATTGAACTAGCAGTGGAAAATTCCAAACGTATTCTAAGTAAATACTGTTAACAATCCTGACAAAATTCAGAACAAAATTATCGTATTGACCGGAATATAGGACAACCTTGTCTTTTTCAGCACCCATTTTTAGAAATATATTATGAATTCTCAATTTACGAACTTGGATGGATGGGTTTCGAGACGGAGCTCTTAACTCAAAACACTTGTACCTCAAATCAACGTCTCCTGTTGAAATTAATTTAAATGGTGCAATTTTAACATGAAACATGCTTTTTCAAAAGAACAAATATCTGGATATGAAATATTGTATAAAAAAACAATACAATAAAAACAGCAGATTTATGAAGTCATGTAACAATATTGTACAGGATTTACCTTGGAGAGTGGACTTCTACGGTATCTCCTTCCAACTGCTTCTTTGTCAAACACACCATCAGCGACTTTCTAATTTTTTAATGCTGTTCGGATATTATTTTAACGTCCTTGGCTGGCATTGGACTCTGTCTGCTTCAGTATGGTGCAGACTAGCAGTGATACGCTCGAATTGTTTCACCAAATCGACTACACCCTTGGTCACGTTTTTGATTACCGTATTTTTCGGATTATAAATCGCTCCGGAGTATACGTCGCACAGGCCGAAAATGCATAATAAAGAAGGAAAAAAACATATATACGTCGCACTCGAGTGTAAGTCGCATTTTGGGGGGAAATTTATTTGATAAAATCCAACACCAAGAATAGACATTTGAAAGGCAATTTGAAATAAATAAAGAATAGTGAACAACAGGCTGAATAAGTGTACGTTATATGAGGCATAAATAACCAACTGAGAACGTGCCTGGTATGTTAACGTAACATATTATGGTAAGAGTCATTTAGTATATGATTTCGTTTTCGGTGCCATTTTTGTTCAGCTCTTCTCAGTTTTTATGAGTTACCGCCGATGTTGAAATAATCAATTTTAATAGCTACGGATGTAGCAGCAGTTAGCATCCCCTTGACCCACAATGCACTTCTGCCATGACGCACAACGCACTTCTGCCATGACCCTCCCCCGTCGAATTCTTATTGGTTGACGTGTGTGACGATTGCTTCGTCTCTTACGCGAATGACATAAATAATATTATTTGATATTTTACGGTAATGTGTTAATAATTTCACACATAAATCGCTCCGGAGTATATGTCGCAACCCCGGCCAAACTATGAAAAAAACTGTGAATTATAATCCGAAAAATACGGTATTTATTTTTTTAATTCAATGAATATCATCCACTTCTTCATCTCAGCCCTGTCCTCACTCACTTTCTTCCTTTTCAATCTCTATCTATAATCTGGGACATTTTCTACGCTAACTAAAGGCACGGTTGCTTGTAAGTAAAATTTGTGCATGCATTTTAAAGTATAACAATTAGCAGAGAGACAGCTCTTATTTCAAAAAACTTTTAAATTGAGGTACAACTGTATTGTTTAAGTGACAGAAAAGACGTCGCTGGTTGGTTTACATGAATTAATCTCTAAAGCCCCACTATAAAACAATGTTATCTTGTATTTTTCCAGTTTGTATGGCAAGTAAAATATGTTGTCTTATAGTCGGTCAATACGGTTGGGTTGTTATAGTATGATGACAGCGGTTTTTGCTGTTATATCTTTAAAAATACATATTGATAACTTATCGTATTTCTAAACATCGCTGAAGCTTTAATCCTTTTGAAAAATAATGTTTTGATCACATACTCATTATACTTTACAAACCACATTGATGTTTTTTTTGTTGTATTTGTTTGGAAGCCACTCCTCCTTCCTTCTTGGCTCCTGGCAGCAGTCGGAGCCAGAAGGAGCTCAGGGGAATAATTGATGCATATTGTGAAGGTGGAGTGTTTTGCCTTTTGGACAAGGGCCCTCGTCGGCTCATTCCGAAGGAGAGAGAAGAAAAAAAAGCCTCTACCAGCGTTTTCTTTGCAAAAACATCAACTGGCCTTCTCGCTCGCCACATGACAGTGGCGCTATAAAATGTTTTTTTTCCCCCACACACCTAAAAACCAAGAAGGGCAGTCATTTGATTTTCTGCGCCATAAACATTTTCCTATTTGGAAGCTTGTTCAATGTGCCATGCAGAAGAGGTGTTCCTCCTTTTTTTTGTAACGTGGCTTTAAGAAAAGGAACTGCTGGCTGTCAAATTGCATCGTTGCTTCAACAGAGGCCAAAGAGCTCGTAAAATTTATTTTGTGTAAATTCTCTGCAGCCCGGGGAGGAAATTTGCTCATAAAGAATATTCAGTCACCGATATCCGTGCACACTCACTGAGGTGTTTTTTACTGCTTTTCCAGAGGAGGAGTGGCCCACTTCACGTCCCAGTCTTAAAGCTCCGCTCCTACAGATGACAAGAGGGGGATACAGAAAACATCCTTATGGTAGATACTGAAGGTGCTCAATACATATGGCCTGTCTAATTATGTATCCTATTTATTTAGGTTTATTTCAAGAAATGTTTGCCCGTAACCCCTTAAAGCAGCTGTTTTCAAAGTGTGAAAAGAGCACCTCAAAAAAGATACTAATTAGAATGCATAAAAAAACCACATGTGTTCTTGTCTTACATAAGGATTATAAACATACTTGCCAACCTTGAAACCTCCAATTTCGGGAGGTGGGGGGTGGGGCGTGGTCGGGGGTGGGGCGGGCGTGGTTAAGAGGGGAGGAGCATATTGACAGCTAGAATTCACCAAGTCAAGTATTTAATACATATATGTATATATATATATATATATATATATATATATATCTACATCCTGAAAATATGCAAACAAAACTGTGTTTAGATAATTGATACTTCAAACTTGCATAAATAAATATTAAGGAATATAACATAACTTGGCTTCTGAGAGTTTCAAAATGTAATGAATAAAATGCTAAAGTTGTTGATAAACAAGCAATTATTTTAATAATTAGATATGGTCATTTTAAATGAATTATTATGATAATTTAAAATGAATTATTTCAAATATGTTTATTTTAATGTATAATTCTATGGCTGGATGTAATAAGGAGTCACGAAAAAAGACAAATAAAAATACAATTAATTTTGATGTTTTTAGCAAAATATAGTAAAAATGTATTTAGTTTTTTTTTTTTAATTAATAAATATATTTATTTTTAGGTAAAATAAACATAATAATACAATTTATCTCTAGTCTGGATGATTTAGTTCTTGTCACCCTGTTGTCCTCCCGTCATGAAAAAAGGTCCGCATGGAGCTGGAGGGGGCGTGGCTTCCAGCTCCGGCTGAAAATCGGGAGATTTTCGGGAGAATATTTGTCCCGGGAAGTTTTCGGGAGAGGCGCTGAATTTCGGGAGTCTCCCGGAAAATTCGGGAGGGTTGGCAAGTATGATTATAAATGACAGGCAAAATTCCCCCCAAAAAGTGCAGTTCCCCTTTTTAAATGTGGGTTTGCGTGTATCCTCCGATCGATTTCTTCTACGCTTCTGAGGCTGGAACAAGTCCAGCGCGCCCTCAAGGTGAAACATGTTATTGCACTTGAAGTTTGGATGCGGCGCACGCCGCACAAAATAAAATGATAAAATAAACTCTCAAAGCCATCAAATCTATTCTGATCTAAATTGAGACACCTGGAAACATTCATAGAGATGAGGATAAAAGGACCATAATGCCTCTGAATTTACTCTCTAAAATCAAAATTCACATCGTTGTCTCGAGTGCGACTTGCGATTTCATCTGAAGCGTGAGGCCATTTTTGTACTGTGTCTATTTAATAGACAATACATATGTAAAATCTATCAATTGATTTGATTTATTTTTTGACAGTTAATATTAAACTGTCAGCCGTCACGCTCCCCCTCACACAAATAGATGTCTAAGCTTATCCTGATACGTCACAACTCCACACACATTTGTACTAAACAAAAGTCTTAACATTACCAAAAAGATCAGGGTGGTTATAATAAGTGAAACAAAGTTTCACACATGGAGTTACATCCATCCAGGTGCATACACCCACTACATCACCATGGCAACACTTATACACATGTCAAGCACTCACAACACATATGTTTTTCTTTTCTTATACATTCTAACTCGTAAATAAACACTAGAAATTCATGTTTTTTTAGGACCTAATGCTAAGCAAAGCTAGTCAAAGATCATCTATATTACAACACTCTAGTGGTTTTTCGGAATCTACTGAATCTCTCTTCCAGGTTTTTTTTAACTGTTGAATAAGTTGAATAATCCTTAAAACAGCAGTGCACATTATTTCGCTTTCTGAAAATGGCCAATGTGACAACTTAGGTAAAATGAATAAAACAGTATAACGACAAGGAAAAAGAAAATAGCTATAATTTCTATATTTCCATTTTGGAAATCGCTGCTTTAGTTCATGTTTGTTCCTGTCAAGTAAAAAAAACAAAAAAAAACTACTGTATGTAAACAATATTTGGGAAATAAATTTCCTTTTTACATTTGTTTTCTTTTATTTACACAAAAACAATCTATGAAACAAAAGTTTTGCCCTAAAATCCAACCCTAATCCTCACAAAAAATGTACTTCTGTTCACCACTTTTAGTTTTGTATGTATAGATTTTGAAAGTACAGGTTTGTGATGACTGCTTGGAAGTAACTGCATGGTTTCCCAATAAGAGGAGAAAGGTGAAGTAAATAAATAAAAAAAAGCACACACATTGTGCAGTTGTAAATCGTTACCTGGAGGACTTTATGGCGTGGTTTTTCCAATCTCTGCGATACAACCGATGCAAGCAAAATGTTTTTCTTTGGGGTTGAAAGCAATCAAGCATTGCACAGTGTGTACTTTATAATGAGTGCTTTGGTGAATTGTGTCCAATCTGTATTTGTACATTGAGCATTTAATAAAAACGAACCCCCAACACCGTGTGTAGGTCTCTCTAAATTGATGGGGCTATTTATGATTTCATTTCTTCACCTAATGTTGCTGCCAAAATGTATTTAATCCTGTTAAACATTTGCATGATTTCCACGAACTCACTGCATAAACAAACAATTACCCTGTCCTAAATCAATTTTTGGTTTTATAATTTAAATTTCTGTTTAATCGCCTAGGTAATGGTGATGGATTTTACAGTACATCACGGAAGTAATTAATGTTTTTAACCCATTTTGTGAGGTTTGACATCAGTAAACAGACCGACACTATTGACATATGGCGTTAAAAAGGTAAGAAGTCCCCTTATGTTCTATTATCTTAATAATGTAAATGTGCATTCAGAGCACAACAAACACGTAAGTTATGTGATTGCTGAATATCAAATTGCAGCGTTTTTTTTTATCTGCAATGTCTCTTCTAACCTTTTTTTCCCCCACCACCCTAACTTTTCTGTCACTGAACTTGAGACCTTGCAATGCATCTTTAAACCTCATGGCTGCCGTCCAGTTAAACTCTAAACAGGTAAACATTAAAATACTGACTTTAATATTCAAATCTAACTTCCACTAACGAAAAAGTAAACCTGCCCTTTTTCGAGCCAGAATAAACACGCCTCTAACTAGATGCTTCTAAATGCTACATTGGTATAAATGACCATAAACAAAACACTAAAAGCTTGTTCTAAACTTCACTTGAATTAAGATAAAACTAAATTTCAGGACATTTACCTTCATGTGGTTTACTTTTTTCACAGTGATGAAATGCATTGACGTGTCATGTGCATGCACTTTTCGATGCATTTTGGACGCAACATAAAATCATGTTTTGCTTCCTTTTAGGTATAAAAGCACGGTAGCAGCGCGGACAAGCGGCCATAAAACAGGTGAGAGGACGTGTTTAAACAGACTTGATACAACTATAAAACAACACAATTAAACACATCTCTGCATGATGGCAAACATATTAGGTTTGGTTCACCTATTTTTGAATTGGAAATCACTTTCCGGCAAATGAAGAGATGTGATTTCATGTTTGTTTTCCATCATAGCATGTGGAAATATAACAACACCAACATGTGCTCTCAAGCAGGCTTTAATATAAGGAGAATATGTGGTAGGGCTGGGCGATATATCGATATACTCGATATATCGCGGGTTTTTCTCTGTGGATATAGAAAATGACTATATCGTGATATTCGAGTATACGTTCTCACGCAGTTGCTTTTAGCTGCGGGCATTACACTACAGGCTCTTCTCACTCTTTCTTGTCTCTCCTTCTCACAGAGACATAAAACAAGCGCACCTTCTCACATACGTCACATACGTATACGCCCTTGCAGAGCAGAGAGGTAGCGGCATGGGTAACGTTAGCTGTGGTGCGAGTGGTAATACGAGAGAAAGAAGGTGCAAATCTGGTAACAAATGAAGGAAGAATTAATTCCCAAGAAAAACAGTAGGGGGTCCATCGTCTGGCGGTGGTTTGGCTTCAAGTGGGAATATGACGAACAGACAACTGTAATTTGTCAAGTGTGGGGCAAAAGCGTTGCTACAAAAAGTAGCATTACTGATAATATGTAGCATCATTTGAAAAGTCACCTGCTAGAGAATGAAGAGTGCTTACTCCGCATGTCAACATCTCCGTTCGGTGCCACACCAACAAAATGCCGAGGCAACCATTTCCACATCAACACCGTATGAAAAAAATAGTCAACAACAGAAGGAGATAACGTCCGCAGGAACCTACCACATAGTGAAGGACATACACAATTTGATTTCCTATTATGCAGCTCATTTTTATTTGACAGTTATTGAAATATCTTGTGTGACATCATGCACAAAAGTGCACTTTATTTGTTTTAAACTATTGTAGTGGCGTTCTGTACAAAAAGTGTACTTTAATTTAGTGTTGTTTTGATATGTCATCTTAGTGGCATCATGTACAAAAGTGCACTAATAGCTTGTTTTAAAATGTCTCCGACAATCTTGCACTTTCTGTTATGAAATGACATGAATGCTTAATAACTGTTTAATAATTACAGTTTTGGTCAATTGACTTAGTTGTCATTTCCCTCTCCGCATGAAAGTTTAAAATGAGCATATATTAATGCAGTATGAACAAGAATGTTTAAATGTAGACACATAGAATCATCATACTGCTGTGATTATATGCCATACTTGCCAACCCTCCCGGATTTTCCGGGAGACTCCCGAAATTCAGCGCCTCTCCCGAAAACCTCCCGGGACAAATTTTCTCCCGAAAATCTCCCGAAATTCAGGCGGACTCAGGTCCATGAGGACCTGAGTCCGCTAGCCCACAATATAAACAGCATATCTTCCCAATCACGTTATAACTGTAGAATGATGGAGGGCGAGTTCTTGGTTTCTTATGTGGGTTTATTGTTAGGCAGTTTCATTAACGTCCTCCCAGCGCGGCAATAACACACAACAACAGCAGTCACGTTTTTGTATACCGTAAAGCAGTTCGTCTGCCGTAAACAGCAATGTTGTGACACTCTTAAACAGGACAATACTGCCATCTAGTGCATTTGATGAAAGGACTTTTGTGCGTGCCACACAGCAATGCATCATCAGAGAGGGTGTTCAGCATGGTTCGAAAAATAGTGACAGAGAATAGAACAAGGATGGACAATTCAACCCTTTACTCAACAATGAGTAGATGAGTGTTATGTGTGTATATATGTGTAAATAAATTAACACTGAAATTCAAGTATTTTATATATATATTTATATATATATATATATATATATATATATAATAAAATAAATATATATATATACATATATATATAATAAAATACATATATATATATATACATATGTATATATATATATATATATATATATATATATAATATATATATATATATGTATAGCTAGAATTCACTGAATGTCAAGTATTTCTTATATATATATATATATATATATATATATATATATATATATATATATATATATATATATATATATATATATATATATATATATATATATATATGAAATACTTGACTTGGTGAATTCTAGCTGTAAATATACTCCTCCCCTTTGAGCCACGCCCCCAACCACGCCCCCGTCCCACCCCGACCACTCCCACCCCCACGCCCCTCCCCCCACCTCCCGAAATCGGAGGTCTCAAGGTTGGCAAGTATGTTATATGTATCAAGTGTTCATTCAAGGCTAAGGCAAAATATCGAGATATATATCGTGTATCGTGACATGGCCTAAAAATATCGAGATATTAAAAAAAGGCCATATCGCCCAGCCCTACAATGTGGGTGTTATTTCATATATAGAGGGATTGTTCATGGTAAAAAAAAAAAAATTTTAAAAGTCCTAAACAGGCTCTAGCTATGAAAATATCTTATTTATACTTAATAATTCCTACTTTGCAGAAATGTGTTTACTACGGCCAGGCCCGTAACCAATTAACAGCGGTAAACGAGGGTTTACTGTATTACTCTTGGTGACCAAAAGTAGATGTATCTATGGCAGGGGTCGGCAACCCAAAATGTTGAAAGAGCCATATTGGACCAAAAATTAAAAAATAAATCTGTCTGGAGCCGCAAACAATTAAAAGCCTTCTATAAATGATATAATGAAGTCAACACATGATATAAGTGTCTATATTAGCTATATTAGCCTACTATCAAAATGACTGTGTCGCAGGCTGACACAAATCTTCGTTGACAGAAATGTTGAAATGTAATACTTATTTTACAACATTGGAAAACATTAATAAAACGCAGGTTTCTCAGGGGGTGAGATAACTCCTCTAAATATACTGTCTTAGAATGGCCAAAGGTATAGATGTGTGTGTCCAAGTTAAAGGAAATGGCAGGCTGTCTTTTTCTAATGGATTTAGAACAATCTATGCAAGCTGGGTAACGTTTGCTGTCGTCTATAACGGCACGTAAACCACTATCAGAAATGCAGGCAATATTACATACAGATAATATGTCATGAGACATGCAAATATAAATTAAAGGACATAGGAAATTAAATGAGCTCAAATGTACCTACAAGTGAGGCATAATGATATAATATGTGCATAAAGCTAGCCTAAATAGCATGTTAGCATCAATTAGCTTGCAGTCATGCAGTGACCAAATATGCCTGATTAGCACTCCACACAAGTCATTAACAACAACAAAGCTCACCTTTGTGTATTCACACACAGCATGAAAAGATTGGTGGGCAAAATGAGACAAAGAAGGAGTGGCATAAAACACGTCTTTCTCTGGCATGGTTGAAGAAAGTTATACATTGTAAACAAACTACAGTGAGTTCAAGGACCGCCAAAATTAGTAGGACAAAACGGTGCTCGCCATATACTCTCATCAGAGAATCATGTTTAATATAAACAGTGGGCATTTCTAACAATTAGCGAGATTTGTGTCATGTTGTCCTTCTACAGAAACACTATTAAAACAAAAATATATTTTCCCCCCATCTTTTTCAAACATTGGGGCGGTATAGCTCGGTTGGTAGTGCGGCTGTGCCAGCAACTTGAGGGTTGCAGGTTCGATCCCCGCTTCCGCCTTCTGCCGTTGTGTCCTTGGGCAAGACACTTTACCCGCCTGCTCCCAGTGCCACCCACACTGGTTTAAATGTAACTTAAATTTGCTAGCACAGACATGAGCACATCACCCCTATTTTAGCGTCCCTTCACTGGCTCCCTGTGCATTATCGAATCAATTTTAAACTCCTTTTATTTGTTTTTAAATGTCTAAACAACCTCGCGCCAACCTATCTCTCCGACCTCCTTCAGCCTTACTGCCCCACCCGATCCTTAAGATCAGCTGATCAGCTACTGTTGACGGTCCCTAACACAAGGCTGAAGCTTAGAGGTGACAGAGCTTTCGCCGTTGCTGCTCCCAACCTCTGGAACGACCTACCTCTGAGTATTAGACAAGCCTCCTCTCTTCCTGTTTTTAAATCTCTCTTAAAAACATACTTTTATTCCATGGCTTTTAACACTGAGTGATATCCATCCTGCAATGGCGCCCCATAATACACCTGCTGTGAACCTGTTTTTATGTTTTTATTTATTCTATTTTATTTATTTATTTTTTATCGTGTTCTGTTTGTGTTGTGTTGTGTTTGCTCGGTACTCATATTATCTTTTAACCTGCCCATTGTACAGCACTTTGGCTACCCCTGTGGTAAATTTTAAATGTGCTTTATAAATAAAGTTGATTGGATTTGATTGATTTAGATATTGGGTTTCACAATGTAAAGAGCTTTGAGTCACTTGAGAAAAAGCGCTATATAAATGTAATTCACTTCACTTCACAATTTTTGAAAAAACTCCAGGGAGCCACTAGAGCCGCAGTTTGCAGACCTCCGATCTATGTGAGTGTGTGCACAAAAGAAACAACCAACAGAAATTCAGTTCAAGTATGTTTATCGTTAAATATTAAGAAGTACTATGTTAATATGTTCACAAGTTATGTAAAGATTTGGATGTATTATAAATAATCATGTATGAACAATAAACAAAAAGACTAAAATTGACAACTATAATTCAGTTAAATCCAATATGTCCATTACTCATGTGTTTATATTCCAAATAATGTCCAAAGTTTATATGAAAAGGTAAAAAAAATATTTAATATGTCCTAGGGCAGTGGTTCTTAACCTTGTTGGAGGTACCGAACCCCACCAGTTTCATATGCGCATTCACCGAACCCTTCTTTAGTGATAAATAAAATTTTAAAAATTCAAATTCACGACAAAGTTATATGTTTTTTTACTGGTGCACAAAATGAACCATGCATGAACATCACCTTGTTCAAAGAACAAAACCAACACAGTGCATGAACTCACAACAAATTACACACCTGCAAATCAGATGGAAAATTAGAGGGAACATTGTTTGAGGGTATCAATAGTACGCCGATAGGGAGAAGTTGTTATTTACAAGATGAGTCGGGTGTGTCTTGATCTCCGCGGCGGAGGCTCTACCGAACCCCTGAGGCCGACTCACCAAACCCCTAGGGTTCGATCGAACCCAGGTTAAGAACCACTGTCCTAGGGGAAAGAAAATAGATCTCCTAAAGCAGTGAAACCAATTCAAAACTGCTATGCCACTTGGTCATTATTGAAAAAGTAAACAAAACACATGAAATGGGTGAAATCTAAGAAAAAAATGTTTTTAGACATCTTTGTGTAAAAGCTTCAGCGACGATAAAAACTTAAAAAGAACAGTCATTTTAGAAATACGGGCATAAAACTGTCACGATGATGGCGTTTGAAGCGATGCTAAATGAGCAATTACCTCAATGGGATTTTGAATGGACACGGTCGCAATGCTGCCAAACTGAACTAAAACTCTTACAAAGGACATGTTGACTCGCCAGCGTCACTGCTGAGTAAAGTTTAGCAGAAACATCCATCCATCCATCCATTTTCTACCGCTTAATCCCTTCGGGGTCGCGGGGGGCGCTGGAGCCTATCTCAGCTACAACAAAGTACCATTTTATCCATGGGGCAATTCAAGCTGATCAAGTAAACACCTGAACAAGACAACCTTGTTGATGTGACTAAAGTGACCAGTCACTAAATATATCTGCATGTTATGAGCACACTTTACAAGCGACTGAACCCTTTTTTGTTTTCTTTTGCATTGCGCTTTAATTTGCAACAATTCTGTACAGTTTCAGCTCATTCCTAACTTCCTGCAAGGGTTGCAAAGAGCAGCTTTTACAACCCTGACAGCCCATTAAAAAACAATAAAACACAGGCTTGCAATAAAGAAGAGGCAGGAACACGAGGAATGATCATAAATCTTTCATGGACTGAAATTTGATGGAGGCAATTAACGCCAACCAATCAGTTCCAGTGTAGTAATATATGCAGCATGGTTTGCAGCAAGGCAAGAGCAGGTAATCCCAATGTAACGTGCCTTTAAAAAATAAAAAAAAATGTAGCTAGTGTATGATAAACAACACAATAGAATGTACTACAAACAACTACAGTAGCTTTATGAAGTAATATAATTATAATGTACAACATCCAACTTCTACTTTATCTCCCACCAACCATATCTTATTAAGGACCCTTATACTAGTATACTGTACGTTTAGTATGAGTTTCATGAATATTATTTATTTTTAAAGTTGTACTTTAATCTCTTAGTGTCTCAAAATAATATTACTTTATTTTTTTTATTTTTTTTTTTGTTTTTTTTTGTTTTGTTTTTTTTTTTTGTTTTTATGTCCTGTCCAGCTTCTCAGGCAAATCATATAGTTGATGTAGATGCCCATGTCGGCTGTTCAGATTTACTTTACAAAAGAGAAGTGTAGGATACTTCTCTTGTTGCCTTATTTGTATTTGACTTTATTAAATGTATTTATATTATCATTTAGTGCAGCCGGGCCGGAGCAGGAGGGGATAGAAAGAGAAAAAAAAAGAAGACAGAGGGGGAAATTGTGGGGACAAGAGGGGGATTAGACAGAGAGACAAAAACAACAACAGCAAACAACAACAACAACAACAATAGAGCAACATCAGCAAATATGACATGTACAAATATGATGGTAAAAGTAATAGCAAATAAGCAGTTAGCGAAAAATAAAAAATAATACAGAAATAACAATGAGCATTATTACACTACAAATGGATCAATACAAATACCAATAGAAATAGCGCTATTGATAATGAACAATACCAATAATTTACCTTTATTATCAACAATACAGTTGTTTAAATGCAACAATACATATACGTAATGATAACTTGAGATACGAAAGAATGCAGAAAAATGGAGGGGGAGAAAGAGAAGCAACCTACATTAACCTTGTAGATTGTTATAGTCACAATAGGTTAAGCTTTGTCAGTGTGCCATGTGTTACACCCAGTTTACCCTAGGGCAACAACGTTAATATATGTTTGATGAAACGTGATTATGTGCATGAGTGTAAGTATGCATATGTACTTGTATATGTACAGAATGTGTATATGTTTGTACAATGAATGTATATGTACAGAATGTGTATATGTGTTTGTACAGTGAATGTATATGTACAGTATGTGTCTGTGTATGTTTGTATATTGAATGTGCGTGTGGATGTACGAACATTAGGTAGGTAAATATGTACTGTATTTGTGTATGTATGTGGGAGCGTAGGTACCTATGTACGTATGTGAGCATATGTGAATTTGCATGTACAATACAATCGACTCCCAGAGTGCGTGGGAGCCAGAGCACGGCCCCATCACCCCCGAGAGCCCAACCCACAAACAGGAGGCGTGGTGCCCAGGGAACCAGGGACCACCGCCCCCACGCAGCCAAGCCGGCCAGCGACAGGAACCCCAGAGCCCGACCCACCGTACCGCCCACAAGGGCCAGCAGCAGGCCGCAGACAGACGCACCCGGCAGAGGACAGGGCACGAGAAAAGCAGGGGACAGCCAGACCCCAAGCCAGCGAGAGACCACACCCCACACGGGCAGAAAGGCGAGACGCCCCGCCCGAGGGACCCAGAGACTCCCCGCAACCGGACGGGAAGACCGCCCCCGCCCCACCGGCAACCGGGCCCCCACGAGCCCACCCCCCACCCCCGGAGAGCGCGGCGAGGCCAGCCCCCGGCCACCCCACCCAAACCGGCCGCCGCAGGACCACCCAGGCACAGGGCCACGGGAACCACCCACCCCACCCGCAGGGACCCCAACGATGGAGATGGAACAACCAGCAACCGCCCCGCCGAGCCCCCCCCCTGAGGGAGGGGAAAATTAAAAAATAATATTAATAAAATATATTAAAAAATAAATAAATAAATTAATTAATTAATTAATTAATTAAAAAAAAAAAAAGAATTAAAAGAAGATCACAGACATGCTGACAAACAAGGTCACTACCCCAGCAACTGGCCGACTCGCAGCACCTCGGAATACCTTGCAGCACCAAGCTACCACAACAGACGCAGGGACTAGGCCCAACAGGCCCCAACCAAGACGGGCACCCGGAAGGGATGGACAGCGGGACCCAGGAGCTCCAGACACGCAGTTCGGATGCAGTAGCCTGAGGCGTCGACCCCCGTCTGACAGGCAGGCCCAGAGCGTACCCCCAGAAATATACATACATACATACATATATACATACACATACACACATACACGTATACATACCCACACATACACATATATACATATACATACACATATGTACACATACACATATATAAACATACATACATACACACACATATACATACATATACACAGTTCGTCATCCCCGACAGCCATCACGCGCGCGCGCTGCCATCAGTCACAACATCAGCCACACCCCTGCACCAGACCCAGCAGCCACGGGCGCCCACACCACAAACAAACGGCAACAGAAACAGCAGCCGCTCAACAGAAACAGCAGCACTTTATTTTTTAACATAATTTTTTATAAAAAAATGATTACAACATTTTTTTTTTTAAATGCAGCTTTTTTTCTTCAAACTACATGTGTTTACAAATGTTTTCCTTTTTGACTGTTACCCAAATCCTCCTTTATGCTGATGGGCTAAACGAGGGGTGTCCAAACTTTTTCCAGCAATGGTTGTATTCGGAAAAACTGCAGGATGCCGGGGGCCATTTTGATACATTTCGTACTATCAAACTGCTTTAAGCAAACCAGTGTACAGTACGACAATATAAGCTAGGCCAGTTGAACAAAACGTCCACATCAGCTTTGTGTTATAGACGACAAATGAACATTTTGTGGAAGATCTAATAATAAAATACCGAATTAACTCATGCAACTAATCACAACAAATATTGCATTAATCACAAACGTATGCAAATGTATTTTGCTCCTTTATTTTGTAATTTATTCCCACAACAAAATTGCATTTGTGTCCAAATATTGCCATGTTTTTTAAGTTAATTGAAATGTTTTTTAATTGAAATTTTGCATGCAAGCAATACTACTAGTTGTCACGGTTTGGTTGCGGCTTACTGCGCGGTTCGTTCCCCCGGGATGCAAACGGAACACTCCGGACAGGACTTGCAGGTAGGAACATACTTTAATTCTCAAACAAATTAAAGCACCACCAAGAACAGAAAACAAGTCGAAAGAACATACTTGCCAACCCTCCCGGATTTTCCGGGAGACTCCCGAAATTCAGCGCCTCTCCCGAAAACCTCCCGGGACAAATTTTCAGGCGGACCTGAGTGACGTGTCGACAGCCTGTTTTCACGTCCGCTTTCCCACAATAAAACAGCGTGCCTGCCCAATCACGTTATAACTGTAGAATGATGGAGGGCGAGTTCTTGGTTTCTTATGTGGGTTTATTGTTAGGCAGTTTCATTAACGTCCTCCCAGCGCGGTAACAACACACAACAACAGCAGTCACGTTTTCGTCTACCGTAAAGCAGTTCGTCTGCTGTAAACAGCAATGTTGTGACACTCTTAAACAGGACAATACTGCCACCTTCTGTACATGCATATGTGACAATAACATCTACAGCTTTTAAAGAGTGCACAACTGCGCACACAACAAGGAGACGAATCAGAATGCATCATCAGAGAGGGTGTTCAGCATGGTTAGAAAAATAGTGACAGAGAATAGAACAAGGATGGACAATTCAACCTTTAACTCAACAATGAGTAGATGAGTGTTATGTGTGTGTATATGTGTAAATAAATGAACACTGAAATTCAAGTATTTCTCTTATTCATATATATATATATATATATATATATATATATATATATATATATATATATATATATATATATATATAATAAAATAAAATAAAATATATATAACTAGAATTCATTGAAAGTCAAGTATTTCTTATATATATATATATATATATATATATATATATATGAATACTTGACTTGGTGAATTCTAGCTGTAAATATACTTCTCCCCCGCCCCAACCACGCCCCCCTAAACCCCCCCCCCCCCCCACCACCACCACCACCACCCCACCCCCCACCTCCTGAAATCGGAGGTCTCAAGGTTGGCAAGTATGCGAAAGAAACACGTGCCAATAGCTCTCGAAACTAAACTTAGCATAGGCTAGGGGACAAGCAAAACTTAAATGACGCGAGCATGAAGCAAACAAAGAAGCCAGACCGACTGACTGGCAAAGGCAGGCTTAAATAATGTCTCTTGATGAGCAACAGGTGAGCGTCCCGAACACAAGAGGCCGGTGCAAATAATAAGTAGCCATGGTTACAAACTCAGGAGGTGCACAAACAGGAACTAAAAGGAGTCCAAAACAAACAGAAAACACAAAACATGATCTGGACCACGGATCATGACACTACTAATGCTTGTGATGAATCCAAATTCATGATTGGGATTTATCTGTTTGATAGCATTACTACCAACATTCTTCAATAATAATTAATTTATTTTGTTTTTACAATCTGTTAAAGGCCAATAAAAATTACCTATGGGCCGAAATTGGTCCCCAGGCCGCACTTTGGACACAGCTGGGTTAAACTATAGACCAAAGTGTGGTACGTGGGCTTTATCTAGTGGTACACCAAAGAATCACTTGATTAAAGTACAGTGTTTTATTTTCCTATATTGAAACACAGTGTTACTGTTCAAACTGTGTGTAATGTTACAGTGGCCCAAAAAATAACACATACTTGTTAAATATACTTGTTTTTAATGAGTACTTAGGCCCCCTACGCTACTATCTTTTAATGCTGGTCATTATGGTGGTACTTGTGTTTTCTGAGGAGGTACCTGGTGGAAAAAAGTTTGAAAACCACTGCTATTGACAATGCAGACCCCCGCCCCTAACCTTCGATATTTTACATGCATTGTGTTGTAGTTCTACAACATTTAGTAATGTGTCCTTAAAGGGGAACATTATCACCAGACCTATGTAAGCGTCAATATATACCTTGATGTTGCAGAAAAAAGACCATATATTTTTTTAACCGATTTCCGAACTCTAAATGGGTGAATTTTGGCGAATTAAACGCCTTTCTATTATTCGCTCTCGGAGCGATGACGTCACATTGTGACGTCATACCGGGAAGCAATCCGCCATTTTCTCAAACACATTACAAACACCGAGTCAAATCAGCTCTGTTATTTTCCGTTTTTTCGACTGTTTTCCGTACCTTGGAGACATCATGCCTCGTCGGTGTGTTGTCGGAGGGTGTAACAACACGAACAGGGACGGATTCAAGTTGCACCAGTGGCCCAAAGATGCGAAAGTGGCAAGAAATTGGACGTTTGTTCCGCACACTTTACCGACGAAAGCTATGCTACGACAGAGATGGCAAGAATGTGTGGATATCCTGCGACACTCAAAGCAGATGCATTTCCAACTGGACTGGACAGATCAGCTTTCAAGAAAAGAGAGCGGATGAGGGTATGTCTACAGAATAAATTAATTGATGAAAACTGGGCTGTCTGCACTCTCAAAGTGCATGTTGTTGCCAAATGTATTTCATATGCTGTAAACCTAGTTCATAGTTGTTAGTTTCCTTTAATGCCAAACAAACACATACCAATCGTTGGTTAGAAGGCGATCGCCGAATTCGTCCTCGCTTTCTCCCGTGTCGCTGGCTGTTGTGTCGTTTTCGTCGGTTTCGCTTGCATACGGTTCAAACCGATATGGCTCAATAGCTTCAGTTTCTTCTTCAATTTCGTTTTCGCTACCTGCCTCCACACTACAACCATCCGTTTCAATACATGCGTAATCTGTTGAATCGCTTAAGCCGCTGAAATCCGAGTCTGAATCCGAGCTAATGTCGCTATACCTTGCTGTTCTATCTGCCATGTTTGTTTGTATTGGCATCACTGTGTGACTTCACAGGAAAATGGACGGGTGTATATAACGATGGTTAAAATCAGGCACTTTGAAGCTTATTTTAGGGATTTTGCATGATGGGTAAAAAAATTTAAAAAACTTCGAAAAATAAAATAAGCCACTGGGAACTGATTTTTAATGGTTTTAACCCTTCTGAAATTGTGATCATGTTCCCCTTTAATTCAGAGCATGCTTATAATGTAACTGTTTGTTTCTTTCAGTACAATGTATGGGAGGATCTGCTCCATGAGGCAGAATCAGCGATCACCATTGGTCAAGTGAACGCCAAGGTAAGTTTACCAATATTTACAGACGATGCAGGAAAGAGGGCGTAACAATGCATGCCTTTTTCTTACACATGCACTATTGTTTCTTTGTGTGCATGCATCCTTTGCAAAATGGCCTCACAGATCCTTTGTTGGTAGCTCTTAACCAAGCCACAGTGCAGTTTAGTGGGGGTGTGTACCGTATGCAACTGATGAAACATGCAGGCTTTTTCCGAAAAAGGATCATTGGACTGCATGTGCGTTTGTCTTGTTTTGCAGAAAGACTGGAGTCTAAGGTGCTTAAAGACTTTGCCGCTGTCATCACATTTCTTCATCCTTCAAAAAGCCACTCTGTCTGTGAGCGTCTTATATACTGTAGGCAGCACTCGGCCAAGAATCCAGCATCAAAGAAGTGGCGGAGCCTCGTTGATGTCACCTGTTGTTATTCTGCACGGCTCAGGTTGTTTGGACTTTTATATCTTATGAAAGAGAGTGAGTTTGATAGACTGACAGTGTCTTGTCAACACCAGCTGGCCAAGCTTGAAAGCACTGCTGGTTCCTGAGAAACCCAACTTTAACTGAAAACTACCTTCTAGAAATGTCAACATTTTGTAAGAAAGTTTTTTCCAAAGCAATTAAAGCTTGTAAAACCATAGTGTAATCTTTTTTTTTTTTTTTTGGTTGTGGTTTTTACGGGTAAGTTTCCTGAGAGAAATGAAAATACAGGGCACTTCATATTAAATTCTACTGCAAACATATTCCGAGCCTCCTCCTGCTCTGTCACTGATAATAATATAATGGCATTTTTTTTCTAAACGTGCTCACTGTGGGAAACGGCGGTAGTGCTGATTTTGTAAACAGTTATACTGGGTTCGAATCCCAGTTAGAGATTTGTCAGAGTTTCATTTTACCTAAATAAAACTGTAATTACATTTTTGAAGGGGTAGGAGTAACTAAGATTTACTTCTTCCCACTCCTTTCGGGGCGGTATAGCTCGGTTGGTAGAGCGGCCATGCCAGCAACTTCATGGTTGCAGGTTCAATCCCCGCTTCCGCCATCCTAGTCACTGCCGTTGTGTCCTTGGGCAAGACCCTTTACCCACCTGCTCCCAGTGCCACCCACACTGGTTTAAAAATGTAATTTAGATATTGGGTTTCACAATGTAGAGCGCTTTGAGTCACTTGAGAAAAGCGCTATATAAATATAATTCACTTCACTTCCTTTTTGAAGACTAAAAATACAATCATGTATTCTTTTAATTTTTTGTGTTTTCAATGTGAAGTATTTTCTTCTGTATCTGTACATTACTATTTTTTTTTTTTTGCATGCTCGAAAAAAAAATTTTAGTATGAGGGGACTCAAAATAAAATTCAGTTTTAGGCATACTTGCCAACCCTCCCGAATTTTCAGGGAGACTCCCGAAATTCAGCGCCTCTCCCGAAAACCTCCCGGGACAAATATTCTCCCGAAAATCTCCCGATTTTCAACCGGAGCTGGAAGCCACGCCCCCTCCAGCTCCATGCGGACCTGAGTGAGGACAGCCTTTTTTCATGACAGGAGAACAACAGGAACTAAATCATCCAGACTAGAGATAAATTGTATTATTATGTTTATCTTACCTAAAAATAAATATATTTATTAATTTACAAAAAAAACAACGAAATACATGTTTACTATATTTTGCTAAAAACATCAAAATTAATTGTATTTTTATTTGTATTTTTTCCTGACTCCTTATTACATCCAGCCATAGAATTATACATTAAAATAAACATATTTGAAATAATTGATTTTAAATTATCATAATAATTCATTTAAAATGACCATATTTAATTATTAAAATAATTTCTTGTTTATCAACAACTTTAGCATTTTATTCATTACATTTTGAAACTCTCAGAAGCCAAATTATGTTATATTCCTTAATATTTATTTATGCAAGTTTGAAGTATCAATTATCTAAACACAGTTTTGTTTGCATATTTTCAGGATGTAGATATCTATATATATATATATATATATATATATATATATATATACTGTATATGTATGAAATACTTGACTTGGTGAATTCTAGCTGTCAATATACTCCTCCCCTCTTAACCACGCCCCCAACCACGCTCCGCCCCACACCCGACCACGCCCCCACGCCCCTCCTCCCGAAATCGGAGGTCTCAAGGTTGGCAAGTATGGTTTTAGGGCCCGAATTTAGCCAGGTGCGGCCCTGTCTGGTCCCCTACACATCACAAGGATGGGTTATATTCCACTGTTTGTGGTATTTTTTTCTGTCACTTTCCACTTTTTCCTTTCCTGACATAAACCTCGCTGGAAATCGAACCCATGCCCTCTACCATGGCAGAATGTACAATAACCCCACAAAGGGATTTCATTGCACGTTGTATATGTAATAAATAAAGTCCAATTATTATTATTCCATTATTATGTGTACCGTATTTTCCGGACCATAGGGCGCACCGGATTATAAGGCGCACTGCCGATGAATGGTCTATTTTCAATCTTTTTTTTAAATATAAGGCGGATTATAGGGCGCATTAAAGGAGTCTTTTTTCTTTTTTTTTTCCTAAATGTAGAACACTTCCTTGTGGTCTACATAACATGTAATGATGGTTCTTTGGTCAAAATGTTGCATAGATTATGTTTTACAGATCATCTTCAAGCCGCTTTCTGACAGTCGCTTCCGGATGCGCCATTTTGTGGGCGGTCTTATTTACGTGGCTCACCTTTGGCAGCGTCTTCTCCCCGTCATCTTTGTTGTAGCGGTGTAGCGTGCAAGGACGGGAGTGGAAGAAGTGTCAAAAAATGAAGCTAACTGTTTTAATGACATTCAGACTTTACTTAAATCAATAACGGAGCAGCATCTCCTCATCCGGAAACAACAACAAGGTGTCCCATGAAAAACCGTGCGACCGGAACTCTCTAATAACTAAAGTTCTTTGGGTGAATAATGTAAACTCACGAGACCGGTATGTTTTAGCACTTTCATGGCGAGTTCACTGACAGTAAGTAAGAACTTCACACTACTTTATATTAGAAATGGCAACAGTGGAGGATGAATGTCCCATAACAAGAAGATAAAGAAAAAGATGAAGCTTATCGACTATGGTATCGGCAGGGACAACAAAGGCGGAGCCGCGCAATTTTTCAGGATTTGCGCGGATCCCAAATACAAATCAGCAGGTACCAGAAAGTAAGTAAAGTTACTTTTGCATAATATTGCAAAACAAAACGCCAGATAATGTCTTACCTTATACATACAACATAAGAATACTCATATGTTTAATGCTCCGACAATCCATCAGGCGGTGCGGCTTCACAGCTTACCAAAGTCGTACTAAAACATTTTGATAGATTTTTGAGTGCCGTGTGTAATGTTCTATATTTTCAATGGAACATATAAAATGTTGGTGTTGTTTACTTGAGTCATATTGCCATCGTATTGCAGTCTACACGCATCTCTTATGTTTGCCTGCCATCTACTGGTCACACTTATGATTACATTACATTGAGCGCACCGGGTTATAAGGCGCACTGTCGAGTTTTGAGGGGAAAAAAAGGATTTTAAGTGCGCCTTATAGTCCGGAAAATGCGGTATAATTCTTAGAGATTGGTTTTGTTGTGATTAGCACCCCTTTTTTGCATTTACTCTTATAATGGACTAAAGCAGGGGTGTCCAAACTTTGTTCACTGAAAGATTATGGGGATCATTTTGATACATTTAATTTTTAAAGCAAATACAATATATAGATTTTTTTAAAGAAAAAAAAAAGTCTTCATGTCAGCTCTATGTTTTTATTAGGAGTGCACGATAAATATTGGACAGTCGATATGAGGAATTTAGATAATGTCATAGGTTTAAATGAGTAAAATAACCTCGGTTTATGTAAATGTATACTAATTAAAAATGTTGACATCATTTGATTAAAAAGCCTTTAAAAGGGTAGGAATTGTTTTTAAATCACGTGAAAAGTTGTTTTTTTAAAGTTTGCATTCAGATAATCCGATAAAGAATTTTTTCTGATAAATGATAGTAAAAAAATGTTCAAATAAGGCGAAATTACCTGTACTGTACTGCAAGTGGGCTGGGGTGCTCAAATCAAGCGCTCCTTTTCTGCTGCTCGCCTGTCGTAAACTCCCACTGAGCTCACTGTAAACAAACATGGCATCGCTTGTGTCGGACTTCTGTTTCGAAGGAAGACTTGTTGTGTGCTATTTGCACCAAATGTTCTGCAAACAAAATAAACATCGCGCTTCAACACATCAAACCTTGTCATCCACCTGAAACGCCAGCATCGCCACAACAATGTTTTGAAACCCTACGAAGGCGCATTCCGTTAAAGAAGCCTCCCCAAAGGCAGCCGCAAAGAAAGGTGCGCACAGATTAACAGTAAAATCTACATTTGAAAAATTATACATGTGTTTATTGGTTGGCAGTATCGACAAGCAGGAAGTTATCTGTATCGGTATTGGCCTGAAAAAAATACATTGTGCATCCCTCAATTTTAGCATCAACATTTCACCTTTTTCTTGTTACTTTACACCGGGGGTCAGCAACCCGCGGCTCTAGAGCCGCATAGCGCCGCCCTAGTGGCTCCCTGGACCTCTTTCAGAGATGTGTGACAATGGAAAAAGATGAAGAAAAAAAAACATTTTTTGTTTTAATATATTTTCTGTAGGAGAACAAACACGACACAAACCTTCCCAATTGTGAGAAATACCACCCTTTATGTTATACATGCTTCACTGATGAGAGTATTTGGAAAGCACCGTTTTGTCCTACTAATCTCAGCGATCCTTGAACTCATCGTAGTTTGTTTACATGTACAACTTTCTCCGATGCTGCCACAGAAAGACTCTTTCTTTGTCTCATTTTGTCCACCAAACTTTTGTATGCTGTGCGTGAATGCACAAAGGTGAGCTTTGTTGATTTGATTGATTTACTGGAGTGCTTATCAGGTATATTTGGTCAATCCATGACTGCAAGCTAATCGATGCTAACATAGGTATATTTGAGCTCATTTAATTTCCTTTACTTATGTCCTCTGTGTATTTAATTTATATTTGCATGTCTCATGACACATTATCTGTATGTAATATTGGCTGCATTTCTCATAGTTGTTAGTGTGCCATGTTGTTCCAGACCACAGCAAATGTTACCCAGCTTGCAAAGATTGTAATAAATCCATTAGAAGAAGACAGCCTGCCCTTTCCTTAAACTTGGACACTCACATATTTACCTTGGGCCATTCTGAGCCAGTAATTTCCAGAAGTTATCTCATCCTGTGAGAAGCCTCCATTTTACCAATGATTTCCAATGTTGCAAAAATGTGTAGAATAAAAATGTATAAACAACATTTCTGTCAATGAAGATTTGCATCAGCCTTTGATAGTCGGCTAATATAACTAATAAATACACTTACATCATGTGTTGATTTCATTATTACACTTATATAAGGTTCCAGACCGATTTTTTTTGTGTGTTTTTGGTCCAATATGGCTCTTTCAACATTTTGGGTTGCCGACTGTCAGGTTCAAACACTGATGACAACTATTAAACAGGACAATTAAGAAGCACAGAATCAAACAGAGACAGAATTCAATTTGGCTCAGTGAGGAGAGACGCCTGGATACTGTACCCTTGCACAGTGTCTGAGCGCGCTCTGGCGAAAGATTGTACGTCACCTCTTTTTATTTGGACTTTCCCTGATTACATGGCAACAGCTGTTTCTAAGGGACGTTGGTCGTAAACAGCGTTGCCTTTGATTACAGAACAGTTCAAAAGCAAAGGTCGTAAACAGTTCACAGAAAAGGTCGTAAAACAGTTCAAACAAGCGGTGCCTGGAAGGGAGTCTGGTCCTGCTTCCTCTTCGCTTTTGTAGTTCTTGGGTCAAGACAATATCTTTCTGTTGATTACAATACATGAAAGAACCAGAACACCTTCATGTTGCTTCCCCCCCTACACAGTGGAGTTTTACAAGCCTTCTTCTTGGTCGGTTCAAAGACAAGTTTTTGTCTTCTTGCCGGGAACTCAAGTTTTTGTGATAACTTAGATACAATTATTCTAACACCGACCCCTGCTTTACACCGATTGGCTCTTTTATTCTATTTTTTAGAATGAGCGTTGGACTGTTGAAAACTTTGCTGCGAGCTAAATAAAGCTAATACATCAATTTTATTTCTGCATACATTTTTTCCTGACCTAGCTTGGTCCTCCATTTGTAAAAACCGGCTCAGTGTATTGCTTCTTTGTCTTTTTAGTCACCATATACCTGCATGTTGGTCAACAGTGCCCCAGAAATAGATCATGTTAAATATTAATGTGAACAATACTCCAAAGGTGGCAAAGCAGAGTTTGTGCCGCTGCACAATGATACCATCTGCTTGTGTGTTTTATATCGGTACACTTATACGCACGCCGTTGCTATACACGCAGAGCACGCGCCAACAAATAAATAAAGGCTTGTTGATCTTTCGTGATCACGCTCTTGGCACATACTTAAATAAACACACCTATTTTGTTCCTAACGAGAAGTGGAAAAGTGTTTGTTTGACAAAGGAGCGAAGCGAGGGAGGTCATTTGTTTTCCCCCATCTGGAGCTCAAGGACGAGTTGATTGTCTCTGGCACTGTAAGCCGCATCTAAAACGCCGAGCATCACGTGTGTGTGTGTGTGTTGACATAATCTGACTGCACGGTTCATATAGAGTCCATTGAAGGGAATTAGTAGCACAAAGCTAAAATGTCATAATAGGATCACTATACTATAAAGGCCACATTCATCAATCATTCACTCCCATATTCTAAATTTTAGCAATTTTAATTATCATCAAAACCAAACAGGACATAAAAGTTTTCTAAAGGCGTAAAAACTTTTTTTTTTGCTGAAATTTTTCTATACACTTAAAATTATCAACATTTTTAACATGTATTTTTTTACCCTTTGAATACCTTTTGTTTAGATAATGTCGCAGAAAATGAATTAAAAAAACTCAGGTTATGTAAAATGTATACTAATTGAAAACTGTGACATTTGTTCAAAAAGCCTTTAAAGGGATTTTTTTTTTTTAATCATGTGAAAAGTTTTTATTTTTTGAATTTTGCAAATTTATTAAAACAAAACAAAAAAAATCTAATGTACGTAAATATTCACAGCCTTTGTTTAATACTTTGGCAGCAATTACAGCCTCAAGTATTTTTGAATACAATGCCAAAAACTTGGCACACCTATCTTTGGGCATTCCTCTTTTCAGCACCTTTGGTGAGAAGCTTTGGTTTTCATCCAGGATGTCTCTGTACATTGCTGCATTCCACTTTCCCTCTATCCTGACTAGTCGCTCAGTTCCTGCCACTGAAAACCATCCCCACAGCATGATGCTGCCACCACCATGCTTCACTGTAGTGATGGGATTTTTATTTGTAATAAATTTGCAAAATAATTTTCACATTGTCATTATGGGGTGTTGTGTGTAGAATTTTGAAGACAAAAAATAATTAGTTTCATTTTTTAATAAGGCTGTAATATAACAAAAAGTTGAAAAAGCAAAACGCTGTGGATACTTTCCAGATGCACACACTGTATGTTCTGTTTGGCTTTGGGGTATTGTTGAATAACTGCCATCCTGCAAAATAAAAACAAAGATTTCATAGCTTTTAACTTTATTTTTCCACACTAGAATGCTGTAATCAAAATGTACTGTAATATCAAAAACACATGACTGTAAAAAGCAAAGCTCTTCAGTAACAGGAAATTGCTGTAAATATATTTCAAAGTAACTTACTGTACATGTTATTGCATTTTTAATAAAAAAAATTATATGTTTAATTATTTCACAGGTGTACAATACAAATGCACTGCACTGTAAAAAAAGTTCTGACAGAATAGTTCAATTTGCTGGTTAATGATGGCATGACTTTCTCAGCAAATTACTGGAAACTTTACTGGAAATGTTACTACAAAAATCAATCTTTGGCCAGCAAAACGAACATTACTGCCAAAAAAACTTTAAGGTGTGTGGATGTCGCTTCTTAACGGTTCCACTGACATACACGTCACAACAGCCAGGCGTGCCAAGTTGACAAAGTTGTAATGTTTTTTTACAAGATCTTTCCAAAATGCTTTCCAGCATGTCGTGACTTTGCAGTCACTCCCAATCCCCCTCTGCTTCCGGCCGCTTACTGTTAAAGAGGGTTAGGGTTAGGATTAGGGTTAGGGTTAGAGTACCACCTGTGAAATCTAATCACCTGCCAGCTGTGTCTTGCTGTCAGGACATGCCAAGCCCCCGTCTGATGGTGCTCTGTCTTCAGCACCATGGACAGAGGCGGTGACCTTTGCTCCTGCAAGCACGTTGATCACACATTCCCTCCACACAGTGTATCATACGCCTGTGAAAGGATTAAACTTAGACATTTTAAAAGTCAATATGGAAAAAAAAAAAAAAAATTGGAAAAAATCATGTAATCAAACAACAAAAATGTACTGGAAGGACAAAAACAGTTGAGGGTTAAAAAACAGCTCCCACAATATGGGAGTGTGTTCGCCAAAATGTAGTTTTGATGCTGGAATTTAGTAGACAGTTTAAAAGTTCTTTTAGTAAGCCTTTCTGGGAATGCACCAATTTGTGTGTCTATGGCTTTAATGCTAATGAGCAGGGATGTATATCGTTAGGATTTTATCGTGATTCCTTATCGGTACTCTTAAAGGTACTAGATGTAATTGGGTGCGCAATACAGCGTAAACCGTTGGCCAACCAAAAAGTATCCACAGAAGTGTTCTGTGGTTACTTTTTGGTTGGCCAAGCGGACGTGACAAAATGTTTTAGTACGACTTTGGTAAGCTATGAAGCCGCACCGCTTGAAGGATTGTCGGCACATTAAACATACGAGTATTATTATGGTGTGTGTATAAGGTAGACATATTATCTGGCGTTTTGTTTCGCAATATTATGCAAAAGTAAGAGTAAAGTAAAAGTTTCTTATCTTCTGGTACCTGCTGATCTGTATTTGGGATCTGCGCAAATCCTGAAAAATTTTTCGAGTCTGCCTTTGTAGTCCGTGCCGACACCAGAGTCGATAAGCATTTTATTTTTCTCTATCTTCTCGTTATGTGACATTCATCCTCCGCTGATGCCATTTCTAATATAAAGTAGTGTAAAGTTCTTACTTATATCTGTCAGTAAACTCGCCATGAAAGCACTAAAACATACCGGTCTAGTGAGTTTACATTATTCACCCAAGGAACTTTAGTTATTAGAGAGTTCCGGTCGGACGGTTTTTCACGGGACACATTTCCGGTGTTGTTGTTTCCGGATGAGGAGATGCTGCTCCGTTGTTGATTTAAAGGGGAACATTATCACAATTTCAGAAGGGTTAAAACCATTAAAAATCAGTTCCCAGTGGCTTATTTTATTTTTCGAAGTTTTTTTCAAAATTTTACCCATCACGCAATATCCCTAAAAAAAGCTTCAAAGTGCCTGATTTTAACCATCGTTATATACACCCGTCCATTTTCCTGTGACGTCACACAGTGATGCCAACACAAACAAACATGGCGCATAGAACAGCAAGCTATAGCGACATTAGCTCGGATTCAGACTCGGATTTCAGCGGCTTAAGCGATTCAACAGATTACGCATGTATTGAAACGGATGGTTGTAGTGTGGAGGCAGGTAGCGAAAACGAAATTGAAGAAGAAACTGAAGCTATTGAGCCATATCGGTTTGAACCGTATGCAAGCGAAACCGACGAAAACGACACGACAGCCAGCGACACGGGAGAAAGCGAGGACGAATTCGGCGATCGCCTTCTAACCAACGATTGGTATGTGTTTGTTTGGCATTAAAGGAAACTAACAACTATGAACTAGGTTTACAGCATATGAAATACATTTGGCAACAACATGCACTTTGAGAGTGCAGACAGCCCAATTTTCATCAATTAATATATTCTGTAGACATACCCTCATCCGCTCTCTTTTCCTGAAAGCTGATCTGTCCAGTTTTGGAGTTGATGTCAGCAGGCCAGGGAAGCTAGGGTCGATATTCTTCTCTTGATCATCTTCGGTGGCATAAGGGACGGTGTGAGCCAAGACATCCAGGGGGTTTAGTTCGCTCGTCTGCGGGAACAAACTGCCGCCATTGCTTGCCGTGCTACCGAGGTCTTTTGTCCCTGAATTGCTCACACACTCCGGCAGATTCAATGGGGGTCTGGCGGCAGATTTCTTTGACTTTATCGTTGGAAATGCATCTGCTTTGAGTGTCGCAGGATATCCACACATTCTTGCCATCTCTGTTGTAGCATAGCTTTCGTTGGTAAAGTGTGTGGAACAAACGTCCAATTTCTTGCCACCTTCGCATCTTTGGGCCACTGGTGCAACTTGAATCCGTCCCTGTTCGTGTTGTTACACCCTCCGACAACACACCGACGAGGCATGATGTCTCCAAGGTACAGAAAACAGTCGAAAAAACGGAAAATAACAGAGCTGTCTTGTGCCTGCTGGGTAAGCACTTCTTTTTAGAAAAGTGGTGCAATCAAGCGAAGGGGATGAAAGATTTTTTTTTTTCGTGAAAACTGAGAATTAACTGTATACAAAAGGGCAGGTTTTGATGGTTTTCATATTGTTTTCCCTGTGACAGCAAGCTGTTAAGCTTAGCGTTTTTCACTATCTGAAAGCCTCCCCAGCCCCCCAGCTAATTAGAGTTATTTTTGCAGACATGATGAGTTTTGACATGTTGTGTTGTCTGCACATGTGGATAAACTAATCAGCATCAACACTTCTTACAATAGAACACTGTTTTTCTTTGCACATTATTTCTCCATCATGGAACATGTTGAAGGGTGTTTCTGCTTTTTAAACAAAACAACAATTGAAACAAAGCACAAATGCGCCACGTCGAAAGCAAGCCACCAGCTGAGATGGTATTTGTGTGTGATTTTCTAATATTAATCCTTTTGAACAAGAATAATCCTAAAACAAATGAAGTAGATGGCTCCTTATAACAGGTGTCGCTAACCAAGTAGCTTCTGTTTGGTACACATAGGCAGGGGTGTCGAAGTGGAGGGGGGTTAGAGGGGGTGTTGGACTGGTGCCCCAAGCACAGGCCTTTGTGAAGTTTGAAGAGTTCATTTAGATATGTAAGTTATAAAAATAAACAACGTCATAAATGTTAGTATAAAATGAGTATAGCCATGAAAGTTCAACAATAAGGTTGCTTGATTCAAATTAAGAACGTCTAGGACTACCTACACACAACTGTTGTCCCAAAACCAATATTTTGGTACTGGTACCAAAATTATTTCGATACTTTTCGATACATTTCTAAATAAAGGGGACCACAAAAAATGGCATTATTGGCTTTATTTTAACAAAAAAATCTTACGGTACATTAAACATATGTTTCTTATTGCAAGTCTGTCCTTAAAATAAAATAGTGAACATTTGTCTTGTAGTAGTAAGTAAACAAACAAAGGCTCCTAATTTAGCTGCTGACATATGCAGTAACATATTGTGTCATTTTCCATTCTATTATTTTGTCAACATTATTAAGGACAAGTGGTAGAAAATTAATTATTAATCTACTTGTTCATTTTTTACTGTTAACATCTGCTTACTGTCCTATCTACACTTCTGTTAAAAAGTAATAATCATTTATGTTGTTTGGATGCTTTACATTAGTTTTGGATGATACCACAAATTTGGATATCAATCCAATACCAAGTAATAACAGGATCATACATTGGTCATATTCAAAGTCCTCATGTGTCCAGAGACATATTTCCTGAGTTTATATACATAATATAATTTTTTTTTAAACGAAAGAAGAGGTTGTCGATGATGCTACATATGTACAAAATAAACTTCATGATGTTAGTACATTCGTCGAGGAAAATGATCAAACTGCATAAATAACATCCTGTAATTTGATTTTGATATCATTTTTTTTATCTTGATAGATTGAAAAGGAACACCAATTAGTTGACTGATGAACATTATCCCATAATTTATTCAGAAGATATAAATAACAACAAATAAAGATAGAATACTATTAACAGCAACAAGTAATTAAAAAAACAAAAAACCCAACATCATTATGATTTTTACAATTTCAGAATGTGCTTGTTCTATTTTAAAACACAGAAAACAATCTGAAGTTGTCTTTATTTATTTGACGCCCCTGATTATATAAATGTTCAACCCTTAATATTTAGATTTTTGTCCTACGTTTAAAACACTTCTTTGCGGTCTACATAACATGTAACGTTGGTTCTTTGGCCAAACATTTTGCATGGATTTTGCTTAACAAACCATCTTTTGACGGCGGAATGCAATGATTGGTGTTCATAGCTGTCAATCACGGACAGCTCGGCTTCGCGAGTGTGTACTCTCTTTCTCGGCTGCGTTGTTTTTCCCTTCCGCTCCGAGCAGAGCGCCGGCGTGAGAGGCCAGCGTGCCGGCTACTGAGCTAAAAGCCCAGTAGGCATTTCTGTTACACTCGGATGATATTTTTGCATTGTTGCCGTTTTGTTCAGTAAAAACTTTTTTTGTTTGTTTTTAAAAAGGCCCTGGGGAAGCAGCAATTAAATTGATTTCAATAGAGTTGATTGAGGTTTATTTGTGTTAGAATAATTATGTATATATTATCACACTAACTTTAGTATGCTTAAAGTCCGTTGCTTTAGTTATTAGCTATTGTGCTCAAGTTTAACTTTTCTAATCTATGCAAGGACAAAACTTCTTGTCTGAGGGGTGGCCTCAGCCACAGATGTTATCTTTGTTTTAGCCCGCTAACAGCCAAGGACTTCAAGGACCTCAACGAAGATAAGATGACAGCACGCAGATGAAGCAGAGACTTCAAGGACCTCAACGAAGATAAGATGACAACACGCAGACAAGGCGAAATCACAAGGCCCCCAGCACATTCCGTCACGTACTGTGCATACTGGACCTGCTTTGCATAATATATGTGACCACTCCTATTAGAGGCGGCCTCAGTGATGTTGACTATGGAACTCTGAATAAAAAGAGGGACGCGGGAGCTGAACCTTAGAGCATAGGGCGAGACTGTGACTAAGTGTGCAGCTCCATGCGTTCTCCTCATGAGCTAAATTGAACTCTGTCTCTGCATGATTCCTTGCTTCTTGTCTGATTAATAGATGTCATCAGTGTTTGAACCTGACAATTTGAGATACAAGTGTTTTGAGTTAAGAGCTCTGTCACAGACCCAATTAAGCTGGTAAGTTGAGGTACCACTCTAGAGGCATTGAAGTATAAAACTATTATGCAGTTTATTTTTCAAAGTGATGCAGTACTCATACTTGCCAACCTTGAGACCTCCGATTTCGGGAGGTGGGGGGAGGGGGCGTGGTCGGGGTGGGCGTGGCGTGGTTAGGGGCGTGGTTAAGAGGGGAGGAGTACATTTACAGCTAGAATTCACCAACTCGAGTATTTCATATATATATATATATATATATATATATATATATATATATATATATATGTATGAAATACTTGACTTTCAGTGAATTCTAGCTATCTATATATATTTATTTATTTTATTATATATATAAATAAAAGAAATACTTGAATTTCAGTGTTCATTTATTTACACATATACACACATATAACACTCATCTACTCATTGTTGTACTTGAAAGGACAATGCAATACAATTCCGGGGCAATGGCCCCTATCAAATACACAGTAATGAAAACACAGTTGTTCTACTAACTGTACTGTGTGTTATGAGAGTAGAGTATGTGTGTGTGTGACCCTTTAATAGGTGACAGCATGTGAGGTGAGTGACGTCAGTGAGTGTGTGGGCGAGAGAAGAGAGGGAGCGGTAGCGTGAGTGCGGGGAGGGACTAGTTGGTTTTGTGTTGGATTGGCTGCGTGCAAGCAATCAATAAAGCAAGATTTGCAACTAATCGCTGGACTCATCATTCACCCTAAAGTCGTCCGCTGTGGAGACCCACTGCCGGGTAAGGTGAAGGGTGTTGCCCCGAGCATACATCGGCCCTGGAGAAGTGTCTCCCCTGCGCTCTTCGACTACGGTCTCGTTCTTCTGCTTCGTCTCCTTGTGTGCGCACACTGGACTCAGGTCCGCATGGAGCTGGAGGGGGCGTGGCCTCCAGCTCCGGCTGAATTCCGGGAGAAATTTTTTTCCGGGAGGTTTTCGGGAGAGGCGCTGAATTTCGGGAGTCTCCCGGAAAAGCCGTGAGGGTTGGCAAGTATGGCAGTACTTTATAATACTTGGAATATCTGGCAATATTAAATATTGCATTAAAAACCATGGAAAACGGCCGCAAATACAACTACAGATTGCATGTAGTACAAACTGTTACAAAGGAAAATATTTGGTAAAAAAAAAGATTAAGTAAATGTGTTTTTTTTTTAAACATATTTCACTGTTTTCAGATGATATTTTTGATTTGTTCAGACCGGTGCGTCAGTCATGCAGAAAATGAGCAACAATTAGTTCCTCCGACTGCACTGCGTCGATAGGAATCAAGAACAAAAAGGACACACAAGCAGTAACAAGTCGATTGGTCCTAAGAAAGGCTGATACAAACATTTATATTAACAACTGATTGCACTGCAGTTGAGTAAACAAACAGAGAAAATATCCCTGAAAAAGATGGGTTGTCTTATATTCTGGTGACATATTTGTCAATATAGTGCAGCAGACAATGTGTCCTTATGGCAGCGCAGCACGCCAAGATTGAAAAGGGGTCTCTCATCATGTCTCCGCAGTTGTTTACCACATGCGACGTCCTTCACTTTTTTTTTTTTTTCGTACGAGCGTTCCAATCGAATTCACTGGCACCTCATTGATCATCTCCCGACGCATCCTCACCATGCAAATTCAAACCCGAGTCCTTATTTCAGGTGCCGCCAGTCCCATCGGCTTGCTGGCGGCGTACGCCAGGCGAAAAATGAAGGTGCCGTAGGCTTCCATGTTGTTGTTTTTTTTTCTCCCACTTCTTTTCATCGGCACACCCCCACCCGAGGTCAGAACAATGACATGTCAGATAAACGCCTCAGACGACGGCGACTGTGATGGAAGTGTCAAGTTGAGCGCCAGCAAGAACCCGCATTAAATCTTTTTGTTGTTGTTGTTGTTGTTTATTTCCTCAGTCTACTGGGACTGCATCTGGTTCAGAACTACACAAAAACACATCATAATGTTTAAATGTGGAATCAAGACCACCGCAATACAGACGTTTACATTTTAAGCAGTGTTTACCATACATTCACTTTACACTTTTCAGTCTCTTGGTGTGGAAGCACCTCACGACAGTCTTTGCTCCGCGACTTTTCAGTCTTCTCTGGTTCCCTCTTCCTCTCGCCGTGGTCTCGTGCGTGTCCGTGCGTCTGTTCACCAGCAACTCCAACTCCAACAACGTGTCTCAGCCCGGCTGCTGCTAATAAAGGCGACAGGTGGTCAGATAACCGGCCCCAGCTGGGCAATCTACTCACCTGCCGCTGGCTCCAAGGTCGGTCCTTACACACCTCCGCGGCAGACTCGCAGACCACGCCCCCCTCCACAGTAACACTCCACCATCCAGGTGACATGTAAGTCATGTTCAACCAAACATTGACTAAATTAGAGTTTGAGATTTGAGCAACAGGCTTAGTGGTAGAAAGTTGACAGTTAATAATTAAAGAGAGTTTGGTGACTATTTACAGTACAGGTCAAAAGTTTGGACACATCTTCTCATTCAATGGGTTTTCTTTATTTTCATGACTATTTACATTGTGTAAATAGTCATGAAAATAAAGAAAACACATTTTTCAACCACACTAGTATACCGTGAGACATTGTTTGGTGTGCCGTGGGAGATGATCTAATTTCACCTAATTTGGTTAAAAATATTTTTTGCAAACCAGTAATTAAATTAAAGTACCAATGATTGTCACACACACACGAAGTGTGGCGAAATTATTCTCTGCATTTGACCCATCACCCTTGATCCCCCCCTGGGAGGTGAGGGGAGCAGTGAGCAGCAGCGGTGGCCGCGCCTGGGAATAATTTTTGGTGATTTAACCCCCAATTCCAACCCTTGATGCTGAGTGTCAAGCAGGGAGGTAATGGCTCCCATTTTTATAGTCTTTTTATAGTATGACTCGGCCGGGGTTTGAACTCACAACCTACCGATCTCAGGGCGGACACTATAATCCACAAATGTGCCGTTGTTGAGTGTCTGTACTGTGTAGAGATCGGCAGAGTAACCGTGTAATACTCTTCCATATCAGTAGGTGGCAGCAGGTAGCTAATTGCTTTGTAGATCTCGGGAAGATGGTTTGTCATGATCACAATATGCAGACGACAGAGGGAGGCAGAGTGAAGGTAAAAAGGTATCTAATAGGGATGTCCGATAATATCGGCCCGCCGATATTATCAGCCGATAAATGCGTTAAAATGTAATATCGGAAATTATCGGTATCGTTTTTTTTATTATCGGTATCGTTTTTTTTGTTTGTTTGTTTTTTTATTAAATCAACATAAAAAACACAAGATACACTTACCCCTGTGGTAAATTTTGAATGTGCTTTATAAATAAAGTTGATTTGATTTGATTTGATTTACAATTAGTGCACCAACCCAAAGAAAACCCTCCCCCATTTACACTCATTCACACTCATTCACACAAAAGGGTTGTTTCTTTCTGTTATTAATATTCTGGTTCCTACATTATATATCAATATATATCAATACAGTCTGCAAGGGATACAGTCCGTAAGCACACATGATTGTGCGTGCTGCTGGTCCACTAATAGTACTAACCTTTAACAGTTAATTTTACTCATTTTCATTAATTACTAGTTTCTATGTAACTATTTTTATATTGTTTTACTTTCTTTTTTATTCAAGAAAATGTTTTTAATTTATTTATCTTATTTATTTATTTATTTTTAAAGTACCTTATCTTCGCCATACCTGGTTGTCCAAATTAGGCATAATAATGTGTTAATTCCACGACTCCATGCTGTATATCTGTTGATATCGGTATCGGTTGATATCGGTATCGGTAATTAAAAATTTGGACAATATCGGAATATCGGATATCGGCAAAAAGCCATTATCGGACATCCCTAGTATCTAATGCTGAAACCAAAAATAAACAAAAGACAAGTGCCGCTAAGAAAAGGTATTGAAGCTTAGGGATGGCTATGCAAAACGAAGCTAAAACTGAACTGGCTGCAAAGTAAACAAAAACAGAATGCTGGACGACAGCAAAGACTTACAGCGTGTGGAGCAGCAGACGGCGTATACAAAATACATCTGTACATGACATGACAATCAACAACAAAATAGGAGCGCAAGACAAGAACTAAAAAACTACACACAGCAAAAAAACTCAAAATAAGTCACGGCGTGATGTGACAGGTCGTGACAGTACACCTACTTTGAGACAAGAGCTATAGTGATGCATGCTTGGTTATGGTTTAAAATCATATCCAACAATTGCGACAACAAATTTTTACTGTCAACTGAGTTTCGTTTTTTAATGATTTCTGCTGGTGGTGTGCCTTCGCATTTTTTCAATGCAAAAAATGTGCCTTGACTCAAAAAAGGTTGAAAAACACTGCTTTAGATTCTATTCCTAATCAACCTCGATAGAATCCAAGCATCAAAAGTATTCCAGTTGAGAATTGAGTGGATTATTTCCAGGCTGCTTGCTGCACTGTGGTGGCAGTAAAGAGCCCCGGAGGGCTGCAGCAGTAAACTGTTGAAGTCAATTATGAGCTCAAGTTGACCTCATCTTATCAGTGTGGTGGCCTGCGGGGTTGCACTCGTGTTGCATTTTCAGGATGGGACATGAAATAAAACACAAATGTATTTATGTGGCCAAGTCTTAGACAATGGTGGGAATGTGAAGAAGGCAATTTTAATTGAAAAGAAGAAATTCTTTGAGGCTTTTTTTTTTAATCTGATTTAAACAGTCGTGTCCTGCAGGCTGTGGACCAGATTAAAAATATATTGTTGAAGGCCTGACTCTGTATGAACTATGATGACTAAAAAAATAAGTTTTTTTTGCACACGCGTGCAAGCTGCCTCAGCTGTCGAACAACCGGCAATCATAAAAAAAGAGAAAATTGCCATTTTGTGGCGAGAAGTGTTCAAGGAGCTGTGAAGATGAAAAATGCATGTCAGCGATGGAGGGAGGAAAAAAAATCCCAGCCTCAAAAAAGGGGGAAATTTGAGAGCAGGAGAAAGAGGTTAGCCAATGCACCGGTGTGATGGACGTGAGCTCGCAGTTCTCCATGCCCTCATTTCTACAAGCGTTTATTTTTCAAAATAAATGTTCAGTGTCAGGTGGGATTTAATGGTGCAAATAAATTGTGTCAACATGAAAGGTCCCCGAAGAGGCGGGTTGTTCTTGCCATGATCGATTCAGTGTTTTCCAAAGTGCTAAGCTGGGAAAACTCGTTTATGTTTCAGCCATGTAGCAAGTAGGCGTCACATCCAGGACTGCACCCTCAGTGCAGACATATGGTGTTTGGGAAGTTATTTTACAGTACATAATACAATTATATATGGGGGAAAAATCAGTTAGTTTTTTTTTAAATCTTTATTTAAGATTACAGAAAATCTTAGTTTTTTCCATATATTTCAAGTTCAGTATTTCAACATTGTGACTGTCTGCAACTTGCTCAAAATTAATTTTTCAAACCAATGTATTATCATTAGTGGTTTGACAAAACATATGTATTTTTTTTTTTATTTCTAAGTTCTTCCCAATTACTAATTATATTGAATAAAAGGTCAATACATTTTCTACCGCTTGTCCCTTTTTGGGGTCGCGGGGGGTGCTGCAGCCTATCTCAGCTGCAGAACATAATATGAGTTAATTAATTCACTTCACTTGTTTACCTATTTTAAGATCATTAAAAGTTATTGACCTTCCAATTACAATTGTAATTAAAGCTGCAAGCAGCGATGGACGGGACCGACTTTGACGGCACATAAAATCCAAACCGGAGCAGTAATTAAAACTCTTTGGTCAACTTTTAATCAGAAGGGTTAAATCTCTCTCCTGTGCTAGTTTGAAGCCGACACGACAAACGCGCTCAGAGGAGATAATGTTTGAAAAAAGGTGACCGTTTTTTTACAAAACTTTTGTTTTGAAGGGGGAATTGCAAACTTCTTGTAGATTTTTGCTGGGGGATGTCAATTTTAAATGTAGGTCTAAGTGAGACCTACATAGAGGTTATTGTTTCATGTCTCTATGACATTCCTACTGGAAGTTACAGGCAGTTTTGTCTGAGTTTTCTTCCTAGGAGCAGTTGTGTCTGTGTTTTCTTCCTAGGGGGCGCTAGAAGGCAATTTTCAGTTTTGGGGTTTGGTTTTTTATTAGATCGCAATTGTTGCCAGTCCTGATGTGTGTGTTCAGTTTGGGGAGTTTTGAAGCATGTTAAGGGGGTCAAATTACACCTCAAAGAGGCAAAAGTGACTGTTTTTACTAAACTTTTGTTTTGAAGGGGGAATCGACAACTTCCTGTTGATTTTTACTGAAATCTATGTCTAAGTCAGACCTACATAGAGGTTTTTGTTTCATGTGTCTACGACATTCCTACTGGGAGTTAGAGGCAGTTCTGTCTGTGTTTTCTTCCTAGGGGGCGCTAGAGCGCAATTTTGAGTTTTGGAGGTAGGTTTTTTGATTAGATCGCAATTTTTGCCAGTCCTGATGTGTGTGTCAAACTTGGTGAGTTTTAAAGCATGTTAAGGGGGTCAAATTACAGCTCAAAGAGGCGGCGGAATAATAATAATAAAACCTTACAAATACAATAGGGTCCTCTGTCCCAAAGGGACATTGCGGTCCCTAAAAAGAAAAGTGAATGGTGTTCTTAAAAAGTTACTTGAAATATTGTTATTATTATATATATTGTATATTAGTGCATAATTGGGTTTAAAAAATAATGCTGCAATAATATTGTTTACCGGCAATCATTTGTGGGACAATATATCATCTCGCAAAATCTATTATTGCCCCAGGCCTAGTAATTAGGTCATAATTCATATTACACAAACTAACAAAAGTAAAAAATGGATTGTTGCAGTTAATAGAAAGTTATTCTAAGGGGCAAAAAATGAAAATAAATACCTTTTGCGGTTCTTACATGGCAGTTGGTTATGTCATTTGGCTCAAACCCAACCACTAAGAAAACCTAAAAAAAATTAAAAAAAAGAATCAATCAATTGACTGTATTTAGAGTAGTCAGTGTACAGCTTGTTTAAAAGTGGGTATTATTATCAACTGACCCAAAACACTGCTTCTCGTCTCTTGCTGTACATGTTGAGTTGAGCATCAGATCATTAGTGAACCTCCACCTGGAAGAACCTTTTTTTTTGTTCTTCCATGACACCGACTAACGGGACCAACATGAAGGCTGCTCCTGCGCTAGTCTAACCATCCTTAAGGGTACGAGTGAAAAGGTAGACTGCAAAGCAAAAAGACCGAACGAGACAAAGTGCCCTTCTGTCTCTGTGAGAACGTGTCAACTTCAAGGAGGACGTGGAACCTGCAAACCGGGAGGAAAACTTCCGTTTCGGATCCATCAATCCCCGGGTGGCAAATCTGGTGCACGGCTCTAAGCAGCAGCTCATCCGTCTATCGACGTCAAAAGGGAAATCCAGAAAATGGTTCTCAACAACGGTTACCCCCTCAGGCAATCTTATCTCCCGTCTGTTGCCACCGCTAACTCTCGTGTCATCTCGTGACGCATCGGCGAGCTCTGTCTGCCCAACAAGGCCCGCAGGGAAGCGGGCATCACAAGCGTTTTGATGCCACTACTGCATGAACACCCCCAGCACAAACACACACTTATGCATTGGCAAGTGGCTTTGCTTTGAGAAGAAGTAAGAAGGTTTTTGAACTACTGTACTGCTAAAAACAAACAAAGGTTGAATGTGATGAAGAGAAACCACATAGCAGACAACATCTTAGCTCCACTGTTTTGATTGATTGATTGAAACTTTTATTAGTAGGTTGCACAGTGAAGTACATATTCCGTACAATTGACCACTAAATGGTAACACCCGAATAAGTTTTTCAACTTGTTTAAGTCGGGGTCCACTTAAATTGATTCATGATACAGATATATACTAATTTCATAATACAGTCATCACACAAGATAATCATCACAGTATATAAATTGATTTATTTACATTATTTACAATCCGGGGTGTGGGATATGGAGGGGGGGGGGTTAAGTTTGGTTGGTATCAACACTTCAGTCATCAACAATTGCATCATCAGAGAAATTGACATTGGAACAGTGTAGGTCTGACTTGGTAGGATATGTACAGCAAGTAGTGGACATAGAGAGAGAGATTAGAAATGATAAGAAAAAGTGACTACATTTGATTGTTTACATTTGATTATTTACAATCCGAAGAGGTATGATGAGGAAGGGAGGGTGTTAGTTTAGGGTTGAAGTTGCCTGGAGGTGTTCTTTTAGTGCGGTTTTGAAGGAGGATAGAGATGCCCTTTCTTTTACACCTGTTGGGAGTGCATTCCATATTGATGTGGCATAGAAAGAGAATGAGTTAAAGGGGAACATTATCACAATTTCAGAAGGGTTAAAACCATTAAAAATCAGTTCCCAGTGGCTTATTTTATTTTTCGAAGTTTTTTTCAAAATTTTACCCATCTCGCAATATCCCTAAAAAAAGCTTCAAAGTGCCTGATTTTAACCATCGTTATATACACCCGTCCATTTTCCTGTGACGTCACACAGTGATGCCAATACAAACAAACATGGCGGATAGAACAGCAAGGTATAGCGACATTAGCTCGGATTCAGACTCGGATTTCAGTGGCTTAAGCGAAATTGAAGAAGAAACTGAAGCTATTGAGCCATATCGGTTTGAACCGTATGCAAGCGAAACCGACGAAAACGACATGACAGCCAGCGAGACGGGAGAAAGCAAGGACGAATTCGGCGATCGCCTTCTAACCAACGATTGGTATGTGTTTGTTTTTAAGTGTTGTAATGTTGTTAAGCTAAATTATTGGTAAACACAGTTTATGTATAATAATTTACGTAAAACCGCGAGTAATGAATAAAGTTTTCATCAATTAATATATTCTGTAGACATACCCTCATCCGCTCTCTTTTCCTGAAAGCTGATCTGTCCAGTTTTGGAGTTGATGTCAGCAGGCCAGGGAAGCTAGGGTCGATATTCTTCTCTTGATCATCTTCGGTGGCATAAGGGACGGTAGAAGCGGTGTGAGCCAAGACATCCAGGGGGTTTAGCTCGCTCGTCTGCAGGAACAAACTGCCGCCATTGCTTTCCGTGCTACCCAGGTCCTTTGTCCCTAAATAGCTCACACACACCGGCAAATTCAATGGGGGTCTGGCGGCAGATTTCTTTGACTTTATCGTTGGAAATGCATCTGCTTTGAGTGTCGCAGGATATCCACAGATTCTTGCCATCTCTGTCGTAGCATAGCTTTTGTCGGTAAAGTGTGCGGAACAAACGACTGACCATTTTCGTCGGCTTTCCCCACACCCTCGTATTTTGAACAAATTTCGTCCAATTTCTTGCCACTTTCGCATCTTTGGGCCACTGGTGCAACTTGAATCCGTCCCTGTTCGTGTTGTTACACCCTCCGACGACACACCGACGAGGCATGATGTCTCCAAGGTACGGAAAACAGTCGAAAAAACGGAAAATAACAGAGCTGATTTGATTCGGTGTTTGTAATGTGTTTGAGAAAACGGCGGATTGCTTCCCGATGTGACGTCACGTTGTGACGTCATCACTCCGAGAGCGAATAATAGAAAGGCGTTTAATTCACCAAAATTCACCCATTTAGAGTTCGGAAATCGGTAAAAAAAATATATGGTCTTTTTTCTGCAACATCAAGGTATATATTGACGCTTACATAGGTCTGGTGATAATGTTCCCCTTTAAGACCTTTGTTAGATCGGAATCTGGGTTTAACGTGGTTAGTGGAGCTCCCCCTGGTGTTGTGGTTATGGCGGTCATTTACGTTAAGGAAGTAGTTTGACATGTACTTCGGTATCAGGGAGGTGTAGCGGATTTTATAGACAAGGCTCGGTGCAAGTTGTTTTACTCTGTCCTCCACCCTGAGCCAGCCCACTTTGGAGAAGTGGGTAGGAGTGAGGTGTGGTCTGGGGTGGAGGTCTAGAAGTAATCTGACTAGCTTGTTCTGGGATGTTTGGAGTTTAGATTTGAGGGTTTTGGAGGTGCTAGGGTACCAGGAGGTGCATGCGTCATCGAAAAAGGGTTGAACGAGAGTTCCCGCCAAAATCTTCATGGTGCTTTTGTTGACCAGAGAGGAGATTCTATAGATAGTTCGTCAAATAGTGAGGCTGAAGATGAGGTTGAAGTAACTTTGAGCAGAGATACAGACTGTGAAGGTGATATGAGGACAAACACTCTAAATTTTCTAAAAAGAAGAGAGGTCAGCCGAGGGCGATCAACAAACTGTAGTGGTTAATGAAGAGAGCCTTGGTATTGTAGAAAAATTCAAATATCTTGGAGTGGTCTTTGACCATACACATACTTGCCAACCGTCCCGATTTTCCTGGGAGAATACCGAATTTCAGTGTCCCTCCCGAAAATCTCCCGGGGCAACCATTCTCCCGAATTTCTCCCGATTTCCACCCGGACAACAATATTGGGGGCGTGCCTTAAAGGCACTGCCTTTAGCATCCTCTCTCACCTGAAAAGGAGACTATTATATATGTCTCCGTTATCCATATGTTTATCTATAACCCATAAAGTAGGCAGTCACAGAGCTATTTCTCAGCGTGTGTTTATTCCAGCCGGCACGTTAATACACTGACACACAACATACGGATTCCCATCATGCATTGCTTCAAAACTACGGCAAGTAGTAATGTCCAAAAACATAACAGAAGAACGAAGAAGAGACATGGTGACGACGAGTAAGAAGAAGAACGCTTGCAAGTTCCAAATTGATTGGAAAAAATAATTTCAGTTCATCCAGGACAGCTGGAAGGGGAAGAGGTATGCTGCCTGCACATTTTGTAGATCAGACTTCTCCATTGAACACAAATAAATCCTAACAAAGATTAAATGCTTTGTTTTGCTCTAATAGTTTCTCATTAGGGAATCAAATTTGATGGTTTATTACAAACCCCAAAACCAGTGAAGTTGGCACCTTGTGTAAATCGTAAATAAAAACAGAATACCGGTACACTGATTTGCAAATCCTTTTCAACCTATGTTCAATTGAATAGACTGCAAAGACAAGATACTTAAGGTTCAAACTGCAAAACGTTGTTATTTTTTGCAAATATTAGCTCATTTAGAATTTGATGCCTGCAACATGTTTCAAAAAAGCTGGCACAAGTGGCAAAAAAAGACTGATAAAGTTGAGGAATGCTCATCAAACACTTATTTGGAACATCCCACAGGTGAACAGGCTAATTGGGAACAGGTGGGTGCCATGATTGGGTATAAAAGCAGCTTCCATGAAATGCTCAGTCATTCACAAACAAGGATGGGGCGAGAATCACCACTTTGTGAACAAATGCATGAGCAAATTGTCCAACAGTTTAAGAACAACATTTCCCAACAAGCTATTGCAAGGTTTAGCGATTTCACCATCTACGGTCCGTAATATCATCAAAAGGTTCGGAGAATCTGGAGAAATCACTGCACGTGACCTTCGATCCCTCAGGCGGTACTGCATCAAAAAGCGACATCCGTGTGTAAAGGATATCACCACATGGGCTCAGGAACACTTCAGAAAACCACTGTCAGTAACTACAGTTTGTCGCTACATCTGTAAATCAAAGTAAAAACTCTACGAAGCAAAGCGAAAGCCATTTATCAACAACACCCAGAAACGTCTCCGGCTTAGTTGGGCCCGAGCTCATCTAAGATGGACTGATGCAAAGTGTAAAAGTGTTCTGTGGTCTGACGAGTCCTCATTTCAAATTGTTTTTGGAAACTGTGGACGTCGTGTCCTCCGGACCAAAGAGGAAAAGAACCATCCGGACTGTTATAGTCCCAATGACTTTTTTTTCTATAAATATAAATATTTTAGAGCAGTCTTTGGCATTTTTGTTATTAGTTTAACTCTGTGTTAAGGATGGAACAATAAATGGCAAAATTAGCAATAGCAGTAAAATTCCAGACCGTTAGCATTATCGTTTTAAATTAAAAATGATTGAAAAACCGAGATTGATAACTGCACTCACGAATTGACTGGCGCCAGCTTGCTAGATACATGCTGACATGAAAACAAGAGACATTAATGTCTTTCCCCATTAAGAAACAACATAGCCCAATCTAAACTTTTATAAACACATTACTGTCTGAGCAACTAAGATGTTTAGTTGTGCACACTATATCTAAAAGCTGTGAGCTCTTAGGGGAGAGTGATTGCTGTATACTCAGACGAATACCAGACCAAGGTGTCTTTATGGTGCTTTTAAGGACCACTGAACAGAGTAGGACTTTAAAACGCCCGCCATAAATGAATAATAAAATTCATTTGCTATGCACTTCTCATTTAAATAAACCTTAAAGTGCTAAAATACAAACCAATATTTAAAACAATAAAAGCTTAGCCATTAAAACAGATAAAACAAACTAAGACTAAAACGCAATCAGTGAAGCATAAGAAACACAAAACATGCAAAATAGTGAGTTTTCTATTTATTTTAGTTATTAAAAAAATTTGATGACTTGGTCAAAATATGTCAGTGTGTGTTCAAGTACTTTTAGAGCACATTCAACATACCGCAATAATAACTGTTATATTTTTAAAATTTTCATTTCGTTACATCTCTAATTTATTTCTATGTTGGCTTTTTGTAGAACTAATACCGTACCAAACCATGGTGTCCAAATGGCTTTCATAAATAAACAAAACACATATATTTTTAAAGATTTAAACCTTTTTCTGACCAAATTTCTTCCGAGAAAAATGATTTCCCGCTATCATCCAAGGGTTTGGGTAGCGAATACAATTTTAGTAGCCACAAACACAAACATATCGGCTCTGCCTGGGAGCAGCTGCATGCTCTAAAAGTAAATTGTGCAAATGTAAAATGCGATTGCTTGTTTACAACCGTGTGCATTTTCCTTGCATGTCTTTTATAAAGAAAAAAAAGCATGTGAGTATTGTTCTGTGCAAGATGTGTTTATCTGCTGTGACTTCTGCCAGCTGCTGAGGCTGTTTTAAAAACGGTAATAGCGTAAAACAGAACAGAGTCAGAGTAAAAGCTTTTGTTCGACCAAGGTGACTTTGTGTGTGCAGGAAGAACACAAAAGTACTACATTGATCAGAAGATCCTTGGTAACACTATCATGATTAACACAAAACTATTGCCGACACTTTGGGTGTTTCCACTGCTATATTGTCAAAAATAACAAAATCAGAAAAATTGGCAGCTTGCAGTCCTTAGAATTCTACTGTAAAAAGACCTGTTGTATCATGTTTTTGTTTTTCCATTTTACAGTAATTCGGTATAGAAACCACTACAAGTTTTAGGGTGATATTCTGGCGACTGAGCAACCAGTTATTTTGCTTTGTACTATATTTGCCACCACGGCGACCCCGAGAGGGACAAGCGGTAGAAATTGATGAATGGATGTTTTTATTTTACAGTGTATGTATGTATGTGTGTGTGTGTGTGTATGTATACAAACTCCAAAACCAGTGAAGTTGGCACATTGTGTAATTTGTGACTAAAAACAGAATACAATGTTCTGCAATTCCTTTTCCATTTATCCTCAATTGAATAGACTGCAAACACAAGATATTTAATGTTCGAACTGAGAAACTAAATTTTTTTTGCAAATAATCATTAACTTAGAATTTAATGGCAGCAAAACATTGCAAAAAAGTTTGCACAAGGGCATTTAAACCACTGTGTTACATGGCCTTTCCTTTTCACAACACTCAGTAAATGTTTGGGAACTGAGGAGACCAATGTTTGAAGCTTTTCAGGTGGAATTCTTTCCCATTCTTGCTTGATGTACAGCTTAAGTTGTTCAACAGTCCGGGGTCTCCGTTGTGGTATTTTACACTTCATAATGCGCCACACATTTTCAATGGGAGACAGGTCTGGACCACAGACAAGCCAGTCTAGTACCTGCACTCTTTTACTATGAAGCCACACTGTTGTAACACGTGGCTTGGCATTGTCTTGCTGAAATAAGCAGGGGCGTCTATTGCTTGGATGGCAACACGTTACTCCAAAACCTGTATGCACATTCAGCATTAATGGCGCCTTCACAGATGTGTAAGTTACCCATGCCTTGGGAACTAATACACCCCCATACCATCACAGATGCTGGATTTTGAACTTCGCGCCTATAACAATCCGGATAGTTCCTTTCCTCTTTATTCCAGAGGACGAGACATCCACAGTTTCCAAAAACAATTTGAAATGTGGACTTGTCAGACCACAGAACATTTTTCCACTTTGCATCAATCCATATTTGATGAGCTCGGGCCCAGCGAAACCGGCGGAGTTTCTGGGTGTTGTTGATAAATGGCTTTCGCCATTCAAAGGTCCGTAATATCATCGCTTAAGTGCAGTGATTTATCCAGATTCTCTGAATGATATTACGGACCGTAGATGAATTCTTTGCAATAGCTCGTTGAGAAATGTTGTTCTTAAACTGTTCGACAATTTGCTCATGCATATGTTCACAAAGTGGTGACCCTCGCCCCATCCTTGTTTGTGAATGACTGAGCCTTTCATGGAAGCTTCTTTTTTACCCAATCATGTTCCCAATTAGCCTGTTCACCTGAGGGATGTTCCAAACAGGGGCGCCGAAAAGGGGGGGATAAAGGAGACGGATTCTAGGGGCCCATGATGGAGGGGGGCCCAGAGAGGCCCCTAATGATGATGAAATTATAATACAGAAAAAATAATGACACTGTGTTGGGGGCCCTGTAAAGATTATTTTCATGGGGCCCAAAATCCCTAGCGGCGCCCCTGGTTCCAAATAAGTGTTTGATGCGCATTCCTCAACTTTCTCAGTCTTTTTTGCCACTTGTGACAGCTTTTTTGAAACATGTTGCAGCCATCAAATTCCAAATGAGCTAATATTTGCAAGAAATTAAGTTTTTCAGTTTGAACGTTAAGTATCTTGTCTTTGCAGTTTATTCAATTGAATATAGGTTGATATATATTGTATTCTGTTTATATCTACGACTTACACAACATGCCAACTTCACAGGTTTTGGGTTTTGTATTTCAAATTGCTGCTGTAGTTTCTAAATTGCACATTAACTTTAGCTCAAATCGCATGGGTAGTGGTGCTCCAATAAGTCATATTTGTACAGGAATTTCTAGCAGAAAAGATGACAATCCACCTCAACCACACAACACCGTATAAGATCTACTATAGACAAATGGGACTGCTATACAATAAATGTGGTTATTTTATCTTTGAGGTGTCTGCCCTTTAACAAATCCAGTGGAAATTCACTTTTTGGTGCCAAGGCAGTTTTTTATTTTTTTTATTTCCCTCTTAATTTGCCAAGTACAGTATTAGATGCAAAATGCCACCATTTTGAAAAACTGACCAACCCACACCTTGAAGTAACCGTGCCAATGAAGAAGGTCATGGCTAATAATTGCAAATCCTTTCTGAGAAGATCAAATGGCATCTTTTTTCTACAAGCAAAGTTGTGTGCGACCCAAAAATAACACCAATGTTTTGCTGACAGCAGCAGCTAGCCACAAATCCTCCACGTTAAGCACCACGCTTGGCTATTAAACCACCAACAGAAGCTACAGTTTGTGCAGACTGGTCTGGCGGTAGACTTTTCTGGCACAGAAAAGTCACATGATTTTGAATGTTTCAACATCCGAGATGATTGAATTATTCCCAAAATTAATCATTTCACTACAGAAAGCCTCACTCAACCATTCAAGGCAACAAAGCAGATTTGTATTCATACAACTAGGGGCTGAGTCTAATTGGATCTCAAGTAATAATGGTGTTAAAAAAAAATTAAAAAAAATGCAACGAGTCCAGATAAGCGTCCAAAAAGTGTATGTCCTGAAAGAGCAAGATTAGGCTGCTTTGCCAAGGCGGCACACATGGACAAAGCTCTACTCCAGCAGGACTAAAGGTTCTTGGCTTTTAGACAGCCACCATTTTTCACAAATTATTAAGCGAGGAAAGGGAAAAAAAAGTTAGCGAGCAGCACCACGTATTCTAGGAAGATATTGTGCACACCGAAGCAATATTCCAGGGGCAGGCAGCATAATACACGTGGGGGGAATTGTTTATTTCAATGCAGCCTCCTGCCACCATTCATCAACGCTCTTGCCAGCGAATACAATGACATCGTTACTGAGGCAGCTGGGAAATTGGAGAGATCACCAGAAAACTTTTTACCAAAGCACCATGAAGTCAACTTTACACTGACGGATGGCTACTTTAAAAATATGACGTTTTATTTCTACACAAAAGGAGCAAAATAGTAACTCAAGCATCATGAAAGTACGAGTCCAGATCTTCCGTCATCTCCACCGAATCCTGCGATGCGTTTGTGTTCGCCGCCGCCGTCTTTTCCCTGATAGCAGCAGAGTTTCTGGCCGCGGAGTTGTTGTTGCCCTGTGACCTTTGCGAGGTGTCCATCTCTCGCTTGATGTCTTTGCCTCCCCCCAAAACCTTCTGGCTCTCCACAAAGTACTGGTTGGGGTGACTGAGGGAGAAGTTGACGTCCTCCACCTTCGAATGACAAATAAGATGCAGGTCAAGCGACTGTGCTCCACACCGGCTTGTAAGGCTGGGCGGTATACCGGTTTTTGAATTCCACCGGTATATTTTTGAAATATTTGAGACAATAGCGCAATATCGATTTATGTAATCCTTAATGTCTTGACGCGGAAGTCTGTCTGCGCTGGTGCTGTGTCCCTCCTCCTCCTCCATGCACAGACTGAGGCAGGGTGTAGGAGCACACTGCAAAAACTGAAATCTAAGTAAGATTAAATATCTCAAATAAGGGTGATATTTGCTTATTTTCTGTCAGGTAAGATCATTCTTAAATAATAAATGATAAATGATAAATGGGTTGTACTTGTATAGCGCTTTTCTACCTTCAAGGTACTCAAAGCGCTTTGACACTACTTCCACATTTACCCATTCACACACACATTCACATTCTTCTCACTAAGCAGATTTTATGTTAGAGTGTTTTACTTGTTTTAAGGGTTTTGGTCCTAAATGATCTCAGTAAGATATTACAGTTTGTTGCTGAGATTTGATGACCTATATTGAGTAAAAACATGCTTGAAACTAGAACATCAACTGATGCAAAGCTGTGTCATCAACACTCACAAGTATAAAACTACTTTTTTAAAGTAATAATTTCTTACTTCAAGCATGAAAAAAAAATCATGATACGCATTATGTCAAGATAATGGCACTAGCATTTGCTTAATTTAAGAATATTTTTCAACATATTGAGCAAAAAGGTCTCTTTTTTTTCTACCAAGAAAAGTGCACTTGTTATTAGTGAGAATGTTCTTATTTTAAGGTATTTTTGGGTTCATTGAGGTTAGCTAATTTTACTTGTTTTGGAAAGTCTTGACAAGCCGAATTTTCTTGTTCTATTGGCAAATAATAATGCTTAGTTCAAATAACATACCCCTAATTTTTTAAATATTTTTTCTTGTTTTTGAACACCAACTTTTTGCAGTGCAGCGCCCACTTGACACAAACTTTAGTACAAGGAGTGTGTGAAACATTTGTCAACCTTCCCGTTATTGCCGGGAAATTCTGTTTTTTGTCCTCCTTTCCGGCGTCTTCCCATTCTTGTTTTTTTCCACAAATATTGCTTTCAACAGGGCTGTACACTTAGCTTTTCCTCTAGTAGGACCGGTGCTATTAAATGAAAAAGTGAGTAGCACAGAAACAATTTCGAAGCAATATAAAATGTCTTTGTGGAGGGAGAGTGGGATCAGCGCGCTTGCAGGAGCAAAGGTCACCGCCTCTGTCAATGGTGTTGAGGGCGGAGCACCATCGGCTAGGGGCTGGGTATGTGCGGGACGGCGAGACACAGCTGGCAGGTGTTTAGATTTCACAGGTGGTACGTGGTGATCTAATCATCTGTTGTCTTTAACAGTGAGCGGCCAGCGGAGGAGAGAGGTGGGAGAGTCTGTAGAGAAAAGACATCTGAAAAGATTGTTCTTGGCATTACATGTTCATTAAAAACTCTGTTAAAACGGTAAAAAAAAAACAGATGTGGAAGTCGTTCCCTACCCGTTCCACGGATACCACGTCACAGTAGCCAGGCGTGCCGTTTTAACAGAGTTTTTAATGAACATGTAATGCCAAGAACAATCTTTTCAGATATCTTTTCTCTCCAGACTCTCCCACCTCCCATCAAAAAAGACAAGCAACACTGGAGCCTAATATGACGATATGATGAATACTTTTATGTATTTAGGAAAGTAAATGAAAAATAAAATTAACTAATTTATGATCATGATTTATGTTAGGCCACTAGAAAAGGCCTTGCTGGCCCTGACGGCACACCACTGCGTTGCGGTCACCGTTAGATGAAGTTAACAATACCATGTCAATATACACTAAACAGACCGATATCCCATAAAAATGACCCATTACCATTAGTGTCTCGATTATTTGTCGACAAAAGCGAGGCCGACTTACAGGTTCCACTGTATTTCTTGTAGTTGAAACAATGCATTTATGTATCATAACTGAATGATACAATACATTGAAAAGTAATCTATCAAGTACTGTCATTCGCGACTAAACTTAGTCAATAGTTTTCTGTTCTGTATGGTCGACTACATACTGAGAGCCATGTCCAATATTTTGCAGCTCAATATAGAGCAATGCTGAGTCCAGCATCAACACATACTGGAATAAATAATTCAATGGTGCAATAAAAAGCAGTGAAATGTACAATAGACGGTATGCAGGTCATTTGAGGATAAGGACCAATCCTCCCACTCATCTTACCGTAGTAACGTCCAATTGAAAACAAACATTGACTTACATTGTGTGTCAGCTCAAAGTACTTCTGGCAGGCCAGCTGGTAGTGCATCCCTTTGACCAACTCCAAAATCTGTAGGGAAAGGGAAGAAAAAGTCATGATGTGAACAAAAACAAACATGTTCACCCTGCAGATATAATTAACCAGTTGACAAGTATATTGAGGATTATTCTTAGATTAATGAGTTGACCTTTTGTTGAATTAACTTTGGAGGCAATTACGGATTCTGTTTTTGGTGAATGGAACATTAAACACTGGGGCGGCTTGCCATTAAAATGAACACAGATTCGTGGAGTAACGGGCGCCTCATTGGCATAGCTGTAGAATCAAATACTACAGCAGTCAGAGATCTGGAGAGACAATGTTGGCCTGAGGACCTCCAAATACCTGATTGATCCCACTGGGTGACACCTTGTAGGACTGAAGCTTCTGCTTCAGCAGCTCGTGGTCACTGTGTCGGAATGGACATCCTGGAACACACAAGATGAACATGAAGACCTGGACAGGTCTCGAGGAGTACAAGACAATGAACATATACGCTACACTGTCAAATGTTGTGGGACACCTGGCTGCGACAGGAAGTGCAAATAGAAATAAATTGGAAAGTTGGTCACCACATTGCAGATATAACAGCTTCTGGTCCGACTTATTGTTTTTCATCTAGAAGACGTCAGAGGTCATGAATGTTGGGTGTCTGATGGGCTTTAACCTCTTAAGGCCCAAGCTGTTTGTTTACATGCTTTTTTTTATTTCTCTTTGCTATTTGGGCTTATTGGACCCTAATTACAATAAAAACTAAAAATCATCTTTTCATATGATGTACTTAACGTAGTCCATAAGTACACAAACGTGTACTTCATTTTTAGTGACATGCTAATTTTTATTTTTACACTTTTTTCCCCAAATTCCATTGTATATTATACTCTTCTGACACCACCAGATAGCAGTATAAGTGTCCATATGTTAGCATAAGACCCCAATTCAGTAGTGTACACAATTTTGGAAATAAGAGCTAAAAGGTGCTGTCCAATCATGTGGCTACTAAGGCCTTTAGAGGTTTGAAGACAGGGTTGGCACTTGCACACCAAACAACGCCTTCATGAACGTTGCTTTGTTCCCTTTGCATAAAACTGATCAAGATTTCTAATTAATAATTTTGGAATTGTCACCTCTGTTCCTTAAATCAGCCTAAAATGTAAAAGCTACAAAAACAATGTATTCTAACAATTAAAATATCCAACTGACTACTTTTTGGCCCCACAACATAAATTGATGCAATTGTTTATGTTAGGATGTAAATTGGGATAACTGTTTTTTATTTGGAGCTATGGTGTCCCATTCAAAGAACGCTCTAAATATTTTCAAGGGTATTGAATTTATGTGTTGCGATTGATAGATGACAATACTAATGTCGTGTATGTTCATGTATTATTATCTTGATGGTATTACTTATTACAATATATTTAAAGCAGTTTTGGAGGACTTGACATTCTATTATAACTTTTTTGTATTTTTACAATGACACTCGAATAAAAATGCAATGAAATTAAATTTTCTGCTCACTGACCTATCTCAGGGCTTAATAATGATAATATTAATAGTACCGTAATCAGCAAATATTCATTGAAATGAGATAGTAGGTCAGATTAGATTAGATAAAACTTTATTGAGCCCCCGTGCGCGTGTACCCTCAGGGAAATAAGGTTCCACTAGCAGCAACACACTATATACACGATGCATGCCAGTGGCAATAGCAGCACAACACACATAGTATCAAGTAATAAATAAAATAGTAGAATAAAGTATGATAAAAAATGTATGTGTCATACAAACCAAGGCAGAAAGCATCGTCCGTGTGCCCACCTCCATCTTAAACGGAGAACTGCAGTTTTTTGGGAATTTTGCCCATCGTTCACAATCATTATGAACGACATGACGACGGATGGATTTTTTTAATGCAATCTAAATATTAAATAAATGTAAACTAATGTCCGCTTACAGCGGAGCCAATGGGAGCTCCACGATTTTGCCCATAAAATCCAATAAATAACCATTCAAAAACCGCAAACAATAGTCCACTTACATTTCGTGACTTGAATATTAACCAAGTAATAGTGATATTGTTATTATAAGCGTGAGGATTATGGTCATTCTTCACCTAAATGGGAATACATGCAAATCCTAGCAGTCGGCATTCAAATGACAGCAGATCTTGCACAGTAAGTGACAAATTGTTATGTTTGTTGGCTCTCATAAAGTCTGCAGTGAGTAATAATCAGTGATGAAAAGAGAAAGCAAACGTAATGCATTTTTTTAATTAACGCGCCGCGTATGCTTAAAATGAGCAGAAACACAAATATTAAATGTTAGTATAAATGTGCCCGTTACTACATTACATATATACTTACATCATGTATATAAAACCTCAATGGAGGAATTTTGATGTTTTTTCAAGGGCTTTATAGGCGGAATTGCGCAGCTCCTATAGATTTAATTGTAAGCAGACTGATCGCATTTATTTAATTTTAGAATGCAAAAAAAAACATCCATCGTCATGTATTTCATAATGATTGTAAATTCTCCTTTAAGCTCCCCCACCAGTGAAGAGTTATACAGTGTGATGGCATTGGGAACAATGATGTTTAAAATGCTAAAGAAAAATATACTGAACTAACCATTGTAGTACTGAAGTACCTTTTGAAAAAAATGGCTTGTTTAAATTGTGTGCTGGCATTTATTGACACGTTACTACAAAATAATGAGGTTGCATAAAGAACCTAAGGTTCAAGTGGCTCTGAGGCAGGGATATTCAACTGAATTGTTTTGGGGGCCAGGGGCAGGTCAGCACGGTGGGAGAGGGGTTAGTGCGTCTGCCTCACAATACGAAGGTCCTGAGTAGTCGTGAGTTCAATCCCGGCCTCGGGATCTTTCTGTGTGGAGTTTGCATGTCCTCCCCGTTCCTCCCACCTCCAAAGACATGCACCTGGGGATAGGTTGATTGGCAACACTAAATTGGCCCTAGTGTGGAAATGTGAGTGTGAATGTTGTCTGTCTATCTGTGTTGGCCCTGCGATGAGTTGGCGACTTGTCCAGGGTGTACCCCGCCTTCCGCCTGATTGTAGCTGAGATAGGCTCCAGCGCCCCCCGCGACCCCGAAGGGACTAAGCGGTAGTAAACGGATGGATGGATGGATGTTTTGGGGGCCACATTTCCAGAAAGCTAAGGACCGTGGGCCCGCTGTTTTTAAGGACCTCCTGCCAAAAAGCTAGTCAAAGAGATGCAAAAATGTGAGTACCTCCCAAGTTTTTTAAATTAAACTCACAGGCCACCAGTTGAATAGCTCAAATGACGAAAAAGAGCGGACCTAAACCTTAAGGAACACTACTAGTACAACTACAGAAGCTGAACAAATGACTACTGACTACATCTGAAGTAAACAAGCGACAGCAACCTCAATTACATAAATCAGATTACGAAAAAAGACATGTAATCAAAATGGAGAAGAAATAAAGGGGTGCCTTGAAGAATGCCTGAGTGATGTGTGTCACAAATTTGGACCTCAATGTTTGCGAGAAAGGTTAAAATATCAATGCAATGATCTGCCAATGTGTTTACAATGGCCCAAGTTCTTCTATACAACAGGAGCACTCAGGTGTTTTTAGGAATTTGCTCCAAAAATGTTTGTCTCCCAAGATGTCAAGTGAACTCGGGGGCCCGTATGGTGTCATTCCCCACCACCAGTTGAATAGTCCTCGTCTAAGAGGTTTACCCCAAATAGTGATGATAAAAAAAAAAATCTATTTTCCATTTCCTGTGTCTGATTCGCTGTTCCACCTGGCAGCTGTCAACTCACCATGATGGTCGCCTTGACTGGGTGCGTTCGACAAAATCACCTTCATGCAGCTGTAAGGAGTGTAGTCTGTCCTCTTGCCTTCTTTGCCAAACATGTGGCGGATGCTGTAAGCGTACGCTTTGTCAAACTGCGGAGAGAGAGACCAGGGAGGAAAGGGTGAGGGGGGACAAGGTTGGGGTGAAAAGAGACATTGTTATACATCATGTCAGTGTTGACACTGTTGTCCCCCCCCAATGAAATATAGAGCTATTAGAGAGAACCCGTGGCGTAGGTGAATCTGGTGGAGTTATGGCGAACACAGCCATTTTATTCTGCCTGTGCTTTTGTCTTGACACAGAAATGTTCATGCGAGCTTCACAAGAATGTGAGGGAGCGCCTTTTGTGCAGCCATTAAAAGTGAATTAAGGTGTCTTGCCTGTAAAACTCAAATAGTATATTGCTCCTACTTTCTCACATAAACACATGTAATAACCCATTCATGGTGCAATAAAACCCTTGAACTTGCTAATGTAACAATCTAAGCATGCAATTTAAAACACATCAAGTCTTCTCCAAGTACGATAAATCTCTTATATTAATTATTGAGAGCCTCTCGGGATACATTAGAGGCAGTCTGGAGTGCAACACCCCCCAACCTCTTTTATTAAGATGAACTTTGACACCACGTGGCTACTTAAGTGTGCTTAAAGTGTGTAGACACCAACATCAATTCATGTGTGACAAAAACAATGATTCTTGACAACAAATTCCACCTACTATAGATATAATATTGTCCCTCTATGCATCTTGATTTTGACATCTTTTTTGCAGATATTTAAAACATGTTGTCATAAAAAAAGTGCTATCTGCCATAAGTGTAAAAATAAGATGACCACGACATTGTAAAACTTAAACTATGTACTTATAATATTTTACCACAAAAAATAAAACAAATTAAATAATCTGTTCCAGAGTCAAGCTGTCACCTTTATAAAAGTGTTATGAAGTGTACAAAAAAGATTTTAAGTAACTTTACTATTTCACTGTATTAAAGAGGAACTGCACTTTTTGGGGGGAATTTTGCTCATCATTCACAATCATGAGAGACAAGAACACACGTCTTTTTCTTTTTACGATTCTAAAGATAAAAAAAATGCTGGCAAGATGCGGCTAACATTGCAGCTAATGGGAGTCACCAACGTTGCCCTAAAAGCCCTCTAAAACAACTTGAAATCCCTCCATCAACGTTTACATGCTGTAAGTTTATATATAATGTAGTAACAAACATGTTCATAACAATATGTACAATATTTACCACATTTTGTGTTATTTTAGGCATTAGTGAAACTTCTATCATTGGCGCATTGTTTTCATTGCTCATAGCTACGTACTACTTACTCCCGTCAACAAATGTGTGTTCCTACTTCCGTCAACAAACGCATGTCTTATACAGCTTATAAACTACTGATTATAGAAGCTGAGCGAGCACAACGAAAGGCTGAAATGTAACTGACGAGAGAAGGGGAGGGAGGCGAGAGAGTCATGACTTGGTGTTGTAAATGTGGTGCTTGTCAATCTATGCCCACAGAAATTGAGTGCTTCTGCTGCACTGAGTGGCACACAATGTTGTTATCGATTGAAAGGCTTCTTGTATCTGACCAGGACGACACTGCTCAAAGAAACTAACAAACCCCGCAGTCGTGGAAACATTTTCCACTTACTGTACCCAAACGGACAACTGTCCGTCGAGTAAGTCAATATATTACCGTATTTTTCGGAGTATAAGTCGCACCGGAGTATAAGTCGCACCTGCCGAAAATGCATAATAAAGAAGGAAAAAAACATTGGAGCCCGGCCAAACTATGAAAAAAACTGCGACTTATAGTCCGAAAAATACGGTATGTAGAGATGAATTATAGATAATATCGGACTGCCAATATTATCGGCCGATAAATGCTTTAAAATGTGACATCGGAAATTATCGGTATCTGTTTCAAAAAGTTAAATGTATGACTTTTTAAAATGCCGTTGTACGGAGTGGTACACGGACGTAGGGAGAAGTACAGAGCGCCAATAAACCTTAAAGGCACTGCCTTTGCGTGCCGGCCCAGTCACATAATATCTATGGCTTTTCACACACACAAGTGAATGCAATGCATACTTGATCAACAGCCATACAGGTCACACTGAGGGTGGCTTTATAAACAACTTTAACACTGTTACAAATATGCGCCGCACTGTGAACCCACACCAAACAAGAATGACAAACACATTTCAGGAGAACATCCGCAACGTAACACAACATAAACACAACAGAACAAATACCCAGAACCCCTTGCAGCACTAACTCTTTCGGGACGCTACAATATACACGCCCCGCTACACCCGCCCTACCCCCCTAAACTCAGTGTTTCCCACACATTCATTTATTTGTGGCGGCCCGCCACGAAAGAATTACGTCCGCCACAAATGGATTTTTCGGCTTTTGACTCGCTCGACCGCTCATAAAAGCATTGGGACTCTGTCTGTGAATGGAGCTTGTAGTTACAACTCCGGTGCAGTAGGTGGCGGTAGCCTACTATGCATTGTAACTCCGCCAAAATCTTCTGGTGGGCCAGAAGAAGAAGAAGACGACGACAAAGTAAAAGAAGAATGGACCGACCACATCAAAATACGAGGATAATGTAGGTTATAGGTAGATAGGTTATAGCTGCATCGCTCGCGGCTCGTCATATATTTAACGTTAATCCGCGATTTCACCGAGCGTTTCACCGCCGCTGTTTGACTTGGTGGCCGGAGCAGACGCACGTAGTAACAGTCACGTGTTAATAGTGATGGGTCCGGCAACACCGATGCATCGGCGCATGCGTCGAGCTCATAAGGCAAAACCCTGTGTCGGTGCGCGTACCGCTTTTAGAGAGTCACGTGACCGATACGCGAAGTGTGTCGCACTGACGCCTCCTCTGTGCCCTGTGAGCGGGTATTTTCTACAGCCGGAGAAATAACTAAGAATAGAAAGCGTCTAAAATTGAATAAGTTGGAAAAACTGTTTTTTTTTGTAATAAAAATGTGTAAAAAATAAAATAAAATTCCAGGTCCACAAGCATCCTCATTCACAACACGTTCTCTTAGATTTCCATGTTATGATACATGTTCACATTATTTATTGACTGTATCTAAAAAAGATAAAAAATATATTTTTATTTAAATGAAGTTATGAAATAATCCTAAATGAAATACAATGACTTGGCTTATATTATTGTACATACTAGGTCATAAAATCAGTGTCAGTTGAGTCGGTCCATAGGTTGCCTGTAGGGATTTTTAATGTCCAGCAGATGTCAGTATTTAGTGACACAGTATTCGACACAGTATCAATACAGTTTTGCAATGTGTCAAAACGCTTCATGAAGCCTCATCAACCCATCACTACCTGTTACCATACCGACGAGCTAACGTGTCCAGGTTATAACCCTATTGTCAATAAACACACGTGGAGACGGTGCTTCAGATACTACATTAATACTCAAGCTAAATTGTCCACTGTCCACTGCAGCATGTGAATGCAATGAAAAGAATAAAATCTGAGCCAACCAGCTGTTAAAATGTTGTCCAGGTTAATGTTTTGGCCATTAAAGGCCCTTCATTTCAAGATTTCAACTGTGATCGGGCTTTAAACAGGTGGCTGACCTGTTCAGATGAGTGTAACTGCTACTGGTCAAATAATGTGAAATAGCATTTAATTTTACATGTATGCAATGCCATTTAAATGTAATTATAGATAATAATAATAATAATAAATACTTTGTAGTGTTGTAAATAGTCAACGGGAAGGATTTTAGTAAGATATAAGCCATGAGCACTACGCAGCCAGAAAAAATCCTAGGCAGGACAAGTAAAAATATTGGGGCAAGTAGATTTGAGAAGTCGGGCAAGTAGAAAAAAAGCTTAACGTTGAACCCTGCATGTGTTGAGCTGCTGCCGCTTAAGGTTAGACGGCACTGTACATAGAGCGGTTCTGCTCGTTAGTAATAAATTCTAATGTTGGATGTTCACTCCTTCACACAGATGATGTATGCACTAATTAAAGGGGCAGAGCTTTAAGAGACATTTTAGCTTTTATATTTTATAAGATATATTTTTTGTAAGAACCATAATTAATAAATATATTTCAGTGAATAACTAATTGTTCAAATCTGTATATAAATATGTACATAAAGTGTTGTAATTATATTCCAACTCCGCGTTCTTCTTGGTCATCGCCGCTGCCGCCGCCGCCCCCGCCCCCCCGACCACACCACCACAAATAGATGCCTGTCCTGTGGGAAACATTGAAACTCAACCCCGCCCACCTCAACCTCCTCATGCTCTCTCAGGGAGAGCATGTCCCAAATTCCAAGCTGCTGTTTTGAGGCATGTTAAAAAAAAATGCGCTTTGTGACTTCAATAATAAATATGGCAGTGCCATGTTGGCATTTTTTCCATAACTTGAGTTGATTGATTTTGGAAAACCTTGTTACATCGTTTAATGCATCCAGCGGGGCATCACAACAAAATTAGGCATAATAATGTGTTAATTTCACGACTGTATATATCGGTATCGGTTGATATCGGAATCGGTAATTAAGAGTTGGACAATATCGGAATATCGGATATCGACAAAAAAGCCATTATCGGACATCTCTAGTTACTACGCTAGAAAAACAGTACCTAAGTGTTTACTCTTACAATAACAATGTCGCTACAGCTTGAATATTCTGCAAGTTGCAGAACGTAAATGAAGTATTGTTTTCAGATGCATTTTTTCGGTGATATAAAGCAGAATGGATCGCTCCCATTAGCTGCATTGGTGGCCACCCAAAACAAGCAGATTATTACAAATTAGGATGCAACAAATTAAATAAATGAAATACATGTTATTTTCTCTCATAAAAGATTGGGAATGAAAAAAAAGGAAAAAAAGTGCAGTGAGCCTTTAAACCTGGTGTCTTAAACTCGCGGTCTCAGAGACGATATTCTGCGGCCCCCACAATATGCAAGTCTAATGTTAATGTAATCTGCGAGTTTTTTATGAATGGCACTTTACAGAATTGAGCTCAACAAACCTTCCAAGTCACAATGGGTATTTGGCTTTCGGGGGCGGGACATTGACCGGGCTTGATGCAAACAGAGAAACATTTCTCAATGATTGAAAGTTTTAGCAGCGTTGCCATGGAGTTTTGTTCCGAGCCTGGCTGGCTGCCTCATGTTTATTGGGCACACGTGGACATTCGTCACAGCGCACTGCCTTCACAACACTTTCAAAAAAAAAGTTTTTAAATTTGCTACCCAGCGGGACATTATACATATACCGGTACTGTATGTCGTGGCTTACTGTGGTGGATCCTAAAAAGTGCAGAGGACGAGAGCAGTGAATGCGACAAATTTTTTATTGTCCACACTGTCAAAGATTAAAAAAACAAAAACTGGGAGAAAAGGCGAGCAGGAAGGCGCATAGTGTTCGTCGACAATAAGAGCCCCCGATAACCCGGACCACATCGTCATTTGTGGGACATTATTTTGTATTTGTATTTAGTGTGTGCGGCTTCTACACCGGTGTACTCTTTAGTCCGGAAAATATGGTATTATCTTTTGATGCTGCCTTTGTTACGGCGCTGTTTGCTCTTCTCTGCGCCGCGACATAATGCTCGACATAATGTCTGACCACCAACTATGTTTAATGGCATCATAAAAGAAGCTCCATAAAGTAAGGAGCTTTGCAATGTATGTAGGTTTTAATACAGATGTAGCCGATTTAAATACCGGGATATCGCTTTTGTTCCATATCGCCCAGCCCTAGACAAGTGAGATTACCTTTTCTACCTGGAAGGTGAATCACTTCACAATAACGCTACATAGTTGACCATTGCAATGTACAATGCCGTCTACTATTACTATTGTCACGTTAGTCATACTGCAACCTCTGGTTCTATGGTTAGTGTTACACTTTACAAATCACTGGTACGATTATGTGGTAGCTTAACCAAAAACCACAAAAACACATTTGGATATCATCCCTTTCATGCTACCCTAGTTTTACTTGAATTCCAATTTGTACAACTTTTATTGTATTTCTTTGGTGTTATTTTACTTTCCACTGAAAGTGTGATAAGGACAGGCCTGTAATGCTCATGTGGCCCGAGGTGGGGTAAAAATGAGTTTAGAGTTTGTCATTTAATCTCCAACTGCGTTAACGATAATCCTGGATGTACCCTAATATAGCTGACCTCCAAATTGGAGGAGTTTAAAACATCTAAGAGGGAGGAAGAAATGAAAAAACAGGAGTACAAAAGATGAATTAAAGCAGGCGAGCTGCATCTCACGAAGCATCTTGGCTCACTTGATCATCCACCCCCCTACATGAGGACGCATTTACAAAAACCTGCGGCGTTGGAGACGGCGAAATAGGACACAATCAAAGGGATTATGTGCAAGTGTGTATGTATAAACTTGGCATGGCTTCTTAGGCACAGTCCATAGTGACTGATCTCCCTCTAGGTCCAATCTGTCTTTGGAAGTAATTTCATTAAAATACTTCCATTGATAATCTACACCACAGGCATGTGCACGCTCAAGCAAGGTACCAGATTAATATAGCACAAGCAAGTTACATATTTACGAGTTACACTTTTTAAGGTCACACACTGCAGAAGCAGAACCACAAGATAAAGGAAGAAAGACATCACCACAAGATTTTGCAGCTAATTGTTACTGAGAACATAACCTTTTCTATCAAAGTTTGAGATTGGAACTCCATCCATCCATCCATTTTCTACCGCTTGTCCCTTACGGGGTCGCGGGGGGTGTTGGAGCCTATCCCAGCTGAACACGAGCGGAAGGCGGTGTACACCCTGGACAAGTCGCCACCTCATCGCAGGGCCAACACAGATAGACAGACAACATTCACACTCACATTCATTCACTAGGGCCAATTTAGTGTTGCCAATCAACCTATCTAATTTTACATTATTTCCTATACTGTCTCTGGAATATTGAGTTTGCAAATATGTCCAACTTTTGGAGGCATTTTCATTCCCTGTGCAATAGACAGATATATGGATAGAGTCTATTAATCATGTGAAAAAGTGAGTGTACAAATATTAGAGCTGGGTGCTGGTAATACATTTGGATAGGTTTTATGCTGCTAATTCCAATAATCCATGAGTGAGATCGGCCGATAACAATACAGATCACATGTATGAACTGTAAACTTTTCCATGTATTTATGGTGAGCGTTTTAGAACGTTAAACAATATCAACACACTATTTAAACTATTTACCTATTCTCTTTATAACACACAATTGTTTGAGCAAAACAAAGTCAATAGTACACATTAACCTAACAAAAGCAAAAACATCAACTACTGATTTAAATATTTTGCTTTTTCCCTGTGTCCAGAGAATTATTCCCTGAGTTTGCAAACATGAACAAAAACGAGTCAAAAATGTATTGAGAAAAAAAAAAATCTACCTATCTAACCACTCCTGTATCGATATACTGATACTACCTGTGGTACCAACGCCACAATTTATGGATCGGTCAGCACTCCTCTTACGTGTCATGTACTAAGTGCGACAATGCTGACACAAACAATTGCTGTTACTGTATATTATCCTCTTGCTAACTCTTGTTAATCTACTTGTTAATTTCTTGTTTTTAGCCGCTTACTTTCTGCTGTAGCGTGGTTCCATCGATACGTCTTCAACTTTACTAAAAAACATATTTACTGATGTTATAGCTTAGCTATTAGCATGCCTGCTCCTGGCTTGCTCTTGGTGTGTGTGTAACATGTTTAGCCTTGTCTTCCGTTAAAAAAAGTTACTTAAAGGGATCATATAAAGTTTTTAACATGGGAATAAATTCAGTATTTTGTAAAAAAAAAAAAAAAAAAAAAGAAGAAGACTGAAAATAGTTACACAACAATAGTAATGTTTGTCTTTTGACCTATTACACACTGGTAGGGTTGTCCCAATACCAATATTTTACCAAAATGTATTTCGATACTTTTCTAAATAAAGGGGACCACAAAAAAATTGCATTATTGGCTTTATTTTAACAAAAAATGTTATGGTACATTAAACATATGTTTCTTATTGCTATCGAATAACAATTTTGTCCTTAAATAAAATAGTGAACATACTAGACAACTTTTTGTTTAGTAGTAAGTAAGCAAACAAAGGATCCTAATTATTCTGCTGACGCATGCAGTAACATATTGTGTCATTTATCATTGTATTATTTTGTCAATATTATGATGGACAAACTGTAAACATTTATTATTAATCTACTTGTTCATTTACTTTTAGGTTTTAACATGTTCTATCTACACTTCTGTTAAAATGTAATAATCACTTATTCTTCTGTTTGATACTTTACATTAATTTTGGATGATACCACAAATTTCGGTATCGATCCGATACCAAGTAGTTACAGGATCATACATTGGTCATATTCAAAGTCTTCATGTGTCCAGGGACATAATTCTTGAGTTGATTAATATAATATGAATTTTAAAGAAAAAATATTTTGTGACGATAAAAAATATCGATGTAATCATAGTAGTATCGACTAGATACGCTCTTGTACTTGGTATCACTACAGTGGATGTCAGGAGTAGATCCACCCATGGTATTTGTTAACATTGTGACACTGGTGAGCTATCGTATCCTCCTACAGTGTGTAGTGAAGCATGTTTAGCTATTCCTCGTCCTGCAGGGATGATACTTGTAAGAAACTTACTTTATTTGTCACCATGGAGGCGAGGATTAGTGATTTAGAAGCTAAAACACTGCCAACTGTGGATGGATGTTAGCTGCTAGTTAGCTAGCCATGTCTTAAAGCACCTCTTCCTGAGGGCGTTTCAGTGTTACAACCTCACCTTTATCGTTAGTTTTTAAGCCAAAATGCGTCCATTCTCCCTTTTCTGTCTACACACTGTGTCTGTTTGTAAGTACTCCGTGTATGTGCACTGCCGAACATGCTCCTCTGCTCGTAAAACCAGCAATGTCAGGACGTGAGGACGAAAAAAGAAATATGGTGAACCGGTACTTTTCAAATAGAGTATAGTACTGTTTTTGATTCATTAGTACTACGATAATATACTAGCACCGGTATACCGTACAACCCTACACACTGGTAATGTAAACAAGTGCACTGGTAATAAAGCATGAGTGAACGGTTATGAGAGAGCTTGAGGCATATTTACAACTATTGTTGGAAAGACACTTGAGAGGAAATCCTGCCTGTAAAATTAATATTGCTGTCAAGTTGTGCAAATCAATTAAATCAATTAAACTTGCTGTCTATGCAAGACACAAACAGCATGATGCTCCAGATGTGTTCCGACACACATGTACAACAAAGACATCCCACTAACAAATTCTTATAAAAGAACAATTCACAGTGTATACAGATTTTCATTTTCCCCACACTCTCCCTCAGGGCCTCCCTTTCGGCATTGCTGGCTCCCATCATTTTTACTGTGCATGTCGCATACTAATGAAGCGGCTTTGTGCAGCCCACCAAAAAGACCACCAACTGACACAACACACAAACACAGCGTGTCCAGTGCAGTGTTGCAGTGGGTAAAAATACAACACCGTTACACATTTGGGAATTGAACATGGAGCGAAAGACGCCCGCAGTAAGCTCGAGTACACACGTGAATTTTTCCCGACGACCAGATGGTGGAAGACACGAAGGACAGCAGGGGAAAACTGATGAGCAAGTTGTTAATTATTCTGCTGGTGTGTCTTTTGGAAAGCAGCAGGACATTGAAGCATGACACCAGGGATAATTTGTGTTTTTAAGCAAATACAAAACTCTAACAAACAACTACTACTGACATTGCTGAAAGTGGATTTTCACAGAAGACCGATGGAAACACATCTGTACTCGTTCTCCCATAGGTATTACATTAGACTACAAGTCAGGTGCAGGCAAAAAGACCTATTCTTTACAATAAGAATGAAGAATGAGATATATTTGCATGCATCACAACCGAGACAGAATACACTGCATCTTGTTTAAAGTTGTTTTCTTTTGCTTCAGGGCTTCACTATAGGACTTTTACGTGATGGTGGTAAAGAGAAACACGTAATCAAATCAACACTTGATCATGTTAGTGTGTGAGAAAGTTTGTACAAGTGCCTCATACAAATCAGCACAACTTAAGTTACAAATCTGCAACTAAGCATGAGGTGGACAGGCTCGTCCATAATTATTATAGAACAGGGGTGACCAAATTGCAGACCAGGGGAAGCTTGCCTCTAGGTCACGTGATTGCAGCCCTCTTAAAGGTAAGAAAAGTTGGTTTTGCATAATCGGACCTCTTTATAAGTAAGCTGATAACTGTGCTATCCAGTTGTTGTATCTAGTTATATATAAATGTCTTACACTTAATTTGCAAGTATTAATATAGTAGGTGTTGCATGCAGTTGCAATTCTAAGACGTTGGATGACAGTAGCCTATAGACTATGCTGTGTTGCCCAGTCAGGGTAGTCTTTGCCATTTAGTTGTATCAAATCTTTTGTTGCACCTAAAAAGTGTTTGTACTGTAAGTATTGTATCGTACTTTCTGGGCTATGGAGTGCCCCGGTATTTAAGCTGCACCCACCAATTTTTTAAATAAATAAATGTTTTTACATATATTAGCTACATCGAACAATAAGCTGCAGATACATACCGGTACGAACGATTTTGTAAATCTTTCTTTACATACCTTAATTGATTCCAAACAATGCCTTTCACACGGCAGTAAAACGGCTGATCAAACAAAACAGATGTCATCATCATGAACCCACTAGCTGCGGAAGCTTGTTCTCCAATCAGCTATACAGACTCATTAACTCAACAGTGCTGTTTGGTGAATTTACGAAACTGACACCATACAAAAAGAATGTCATTGTATATTAATGATACGAACACGAGACTGGTAGACGTGTTCGCATATTCGCTAATGGTAATGACGCTGGCTTGATTACATTACGATAGCACGTACTGTACAAACATGCATGAAAACACTCCTAAAGACATTACACATGGGACGCTTCAGTAAGTGCGAATTGTTTTACAAATATTGCTTGGAGTGATGAATGAAGAATCCTTTGAAGCAGAAACGCTACAGACAAATATAGATGAAACATGATATACTTTACGGTTCAAGGGACAAAACAGGAAGCACATTTCAAACCGCAGCACCTGAAGTGAGTAGGCAAAATCGTCCACAAGATGGTGCCATAGCACAAACAATAACACACCTTTTTTAGTGTCTGTTGAAAACTATTGGTTGAATACAAAACATTATTGCTGTCAGCGAAGAAAAATCCCAAATTAGCTGCACTTTTTTTTGAGTCTCAGGGTTCAAAGCATAGGGGAAAAAAAGCAGCTTATAGTCCGAAAAATACAATACTCTTTACAAAAAAAGCTGTTTGATTGTAACGTATATCTTAGTTGTAACGTTCATTACCAAATTTGGAGGTGTTGAAAATACCATGTAAAATCGATAATAATAATCAGTAACAGGTCAACAGCATATTCAATGTAAATTAGCATCAAGCTAGTGCAGTTAGAAAAGTGGAGCCTTACTGTACACTTGAGTGTTTTATATCAGGAATCCTTGACATGTTGCTTGAGTGCTTGTTTGCCAACCAAATGTTTAAGCCAACCGACGTCACGTGCAACAAAGGTATCGAAATATGGCATAGTTTGATTTTAGTACTGATGGAACTCGGTCGGTGCCTGTAAAATTACTGAATTCGGTACCCATCCCTGGCAATGACGATTCCTCTGTGACTGCAAGAGAAGTTCAGCATCTCCCAAAATGTCAAAATAAAGAAGTGGTCAAAAAGTACTTGTGTTTGCAGTTCATTGACTAAATATTTGCTAGAATACATTCAACTTTTGTTCAGAATAAGCTACCTTTGCGACATTTGACGCAACTTTCTTCTCATTCATTGTGGTAGCGTCACAGTGCATTAACCGGTATTGAAACTGAGCATCTATTGACTTCATAGATAGGGTTTTTCCACTGCATTAAAACTATACAGTCGTTGGATAATTGCTCAGCTTTGTCCAGCCAATCGGATGCTCTGCGTCCCTGGAAGTAAATAAAGTGGGCGTGGCCTTGGTTGGCCTTGGCTATGTTTATCAATGAAATGCCTAACCAAGTTGCTGACTAAATGGACTACAGTTGGAAGACACAAGGAACCATAATTCTCTCGCTCGGATGTGGGTCACCGGGGCCCCCCTCTGGAACCAGGCCTAGAGGTGGGGCTCAATGGCGAACACGTAGTGGCTGGGCCTGACCCCATGGGTGCACAGCCCAAAGAGGCAACATGGGTCCCCCCTCCAATGGGCTCACCACTCATAGGAGGGGTCATAGAAGTCGGGTGCTTTGTGAGCTGGGCGGAAGCTGAAGGCAAGACTCTTGGCGATCCGATTCTCGACTACAAAAGATAACTCTTGGCATGTTGAACGTCACCTCGCTGGGGGGGGGGCTCATAGGAGGGGTCATAGAAGTCGGGTGCTTTGTGAGCTGGGCGGAAGCTGAAGGCAAGACTCTTGGCGATCCGATTCTCGACTACAAAAGATAACTCTTGGCATGTTGAACGTCACCTCGCTGGGGGGGGGTCTGAGCTGGTGCGCGATGTGGAGAAATTTCCGCTTGATCTAGTTAAACTCCAGGAACCCCAGCGAGGTAAAAACAAATTGAGAAATTGAAAATTATCAGCTGGGGGACACGGGGGCCCTTTTGGGGGTTCAGGGGACATCGCCACCTGAAGATTTTACCATTTTTAAGATGCTTTGGAAGGCATTTCCTACATAAAAATTCTGTAAGCCCTAACTATAAATTCTGTGATCCCCCAGGTGATTCTCTATATCCTCTGGGGGACTTCAATGCTCACATTGGCAACGACCTCAACTAAGCGAAAGAAGATAGATGGATGGACGGATCCTGCTTTTCATATGGTTGACTTGGCATGTTTTGTTGCGGTATATTACATACTGCACTTAAACACATCTGACAGTGGGTGAGAGAAAAGTGTCCCTGGGTTATTGAACAACCGTTTAAGTAAGGCTCCGATCAAACTACAATGGCGTGGATTACCAGATACCTCCCACGGTACATACAATGTCACAATACCAGTCATCTCCCAATGACGTATTTGAATACATATGTTTATCGTGACCTAGTTTAAGTCAGGCAATAATTCATACTGGAGTCTTTCTAACATATGATCACCCCCAAAACAAGCAAAAATGTTTCTTACATCCCTTGTGTCCAATTATGAGAAGACTGCTCATTGTGGTATGAAGAAGCAGTGAGGTGGACTTTAATATTTCATTGCAGTTTTCCTGTGCGTTTGAATTTAATGCATAGCTCAGAGTCTAAGGCCCCACTGATTTTACAAGAGTGTTTTTATTAGTTTTGTAATGATTTCTTCTTAGAATAAATATTTAACTGTGAAAGACCACACTTTCTACCACTATAATCTACAGTCAAAAACACTAAACGGATACATGATCAGTGACTTTGTGGATTCATTTTTCAAGCTTGTGTCAAATGTAAAACAAACACATTCGCCAGTGTCTATCCTGAGATATGTGCTTTCAAAACATCATGCAGACCTCTTGGAGTACATAATGACCAAAGCGGTCACCTTCAGCACAGCAACACCATTAGTGTGTCAGGCCAGCTGAAGACAGTTGAAAGCAGCAATCAAAATCCTTCGCCTCATTTATCAAAAGTGATGCATTGATGGAAGTCATACAAGCAAAAAGCACAACAAAATAATACCTTGTCTGCGTCCACTTTGCCTCGGGTGAATTCTGACCTCCAGAACTGCAAGGCCTGCTCCAAAGAGAGGCCGATGCCTTTGAGGAAGAGGCCGTACTGCATGCGACCGCCGTGGCGCAGATGGTGGTTGTCCCTTAAGGCCTGATGAAGTTGCCTCATGCACAGGGGGAAGGACTTGCCTGAGAGCTACAGGTGGCCGACAACAAACACACTTCAGTCATAATCTCTTTTGCTTTATTTAACATGAAACTGCATACTACTTGTATGTTGTTTCTTACCCACTTACCGGATCTATTTGTTCCAAGGAGATTTTACCAACATTTTTTTGGATGCTGTAGTCTTGTCCCAAATAGGAATTACTGGTAAAAAAAGGGTGTAAATATGAGTTTAGTTGCATTTAAATTGTGCACTAAAGGCCTCACAGATGGTGTTTTTCCTCAAATCCTCAGTGCCATGCCATGTTTTTTTTGGTTTTGTTATTGGCAATAGTGATGTGTGTGTGCGTTTTTTTTATCTTCTTCTATTGTTTTTGTACAACACTTTGTGTTAGCCACTTGCCTGTGTATGACAAGTACTATATAAATAAAGTTTGATTTGATTTGTTTTGATTCTCCCGTATGCGCTCAAGTGTTTTTCTACGCACTTGGCGTTAATAAGCATGTTTCATTTATTCGTATCCTCCCATCCATATTCCGGACACGCCCAACCCGCTAAATTGTGAACGAAAGCGGGCTCTTTGGATTATTTAAAGGATATTTATGATCATTTTAATCTACAATTAAAACACTTCTATGTATCGGTTGGGAACATCTCTGCGCTGCTGACCCGTCTCCGCTCGGGATGGTTTCCTGCTGACCCCACTATGGACTGGACTCATAGTGGATCTTACATTGGATCCACTATGGCTGTACTCTCACAAAATTATGTCAGACCCACTCGACATCCATTGCATTCGGTCTCCCCTAGAGGTGGGGGGTTACCCACATATGCGGTCCTCTCCAAGGTTTCTCATAGTCATTCACATCGACGTCCCACTGGGGTGAGTTTTTCCTTGCCCTTATGTGGGCTCTGTACCGAGGATGTCGTTGTGGCTTGTGCAGCCCTTTGAGACACTTGTGATTTAGGGCTATATAAATAAACATTGATTGATTGATTGATTGATGTAGTTTAAATCAGTGGTTCTCAAACTTTTTTCACGGAGTACCACCTCAAAAAACACTTGGCTCTCCAAGTACCACCATAATGACCAACATTTAAAATACAGTAGCGTAGTAGGCCTAAGTATTCATTAAAAACAGTGTGAAGTTTTATTTAACAAGTATTTATCAAATTTTTTTGGCCACTGTTACATTACATACAATGCACATCATCAACAATGATACCCCATGTACAGTACATATAAACAGACTTTTTTGGCATACCACTAGATGAAACCCGCGTACCACTAGTGGTACTCATACCACAGTTTGAGAATCCCTGTTCTAGATAATATGTGTTGGATAGGTTTTGGTGCAAATTTTGAGTACCGGTACATTTTTCTCCAGTCACATTTACAACCCATTTTTTGGAGTCTGTCTGCAAGAACTTCATTTCTGTAGGCGATCCCAAATTGCAAATTAAAGCACACCCCACCCTCCCTAAAAGTATCACGATTAATTTTAAATATATATATTGAAGTCATCACCGCTATTCTTTTTTCCAGACACGGTTGAAAATAGACTTCATAAACATTGCATAGATTCACCTGGTCACAACATTAGGTACACCTGGACAGTCTCTGATCGATTCAGATTCTGCATAAAAAACAGGTGTTATTATGCACACACCAAGATTATATGTAAATAATACTTTATCCAACCTTTTTGTGTTTCCTCATACTCTTGCGACAAAATGCATAAACCAAACCTACTTTGTAACGTTTACAATTAAGAAAAATTCCTCATAGGTCACCTTAAGAGACTGACTTTGCCATGACGACTTTTTTTCGCAGGAAAAATCATGGAACATGTACTTTTTTTAAACAGTTGTGAATGTCATTGAAGTCAGTAAAAAACATACCGTGTTTTCCGCACTATAAGGCGCACCGGATTATAAGGTGCACCTTCAATGAATGGCCTATTTTAAAACTTTGTTCATATATAAGGCGCACCGCATTATAAGGCGCATTGAATAGACGCTACAGTAGAGGCTGGGGTTACATTATGCATCCCGTAGTTGCGAGACCTGTTGTGGCTCAATATTGGTCCATATATAAGGCGCACCGGATTATAAGGCGCACTGTCAGCTCTTGAGAAAATTGGAGGTTTTTAGGTGCGCCTTATAGTGCGAAAAATACGGTATTTTAATATCATAAAAGATTTTATCCATTGAATGAGAACGTAGCAGGTTTATTTAATGTGTGCATGTCACCAAAAATATTTGGCTGCATAATACTCCTGTGCTTGTTGCCATGTGTCATCATTGTGATGCGATGTGTGTGTGTGTGTGTGTGTGTGTGTGTGTGTGTGTGTGTGTGTGTGTGTGTGTGTGTGTGTGTGTGTGTGTGTGTGTGTGTGTGTGTGTGTGTGTGTGTGTGTGTGTGTGTGTGTGTGTGTGTTTCACTTGTTAAATGGTGTAGCCACCCTCATGTTATGTATGATGTTACTACTTAAGTACACGTTTCTGAAGCCGTGACCACAGCAGAAACGGCTTGGACATTACACATCACTCACTTAGTGTATGCAAGTGTTAAGCACGTAATACCTGAACAATTTTGGTTTGTTCTTAGTTTATATAGCTACACACAATTAAGATTATTTGAAAGTAGGACACATAAAAGCAAACGGATGACAAAAAGCTAATTTTCTTCCAGCAAATTACTTTTCCAATGGCGGCCATAAAAAAAGGTTCAATCAAAAGTTGGTTTATTAAGGTTAGAATCATTTCCCATCTGTTGTTTGTTTTGTAGTCTTGTTAAAGTCCAACGTTATATTAAAGTTAAATGACAATCATTTTGGTGAGAAAAGTACTAGGATTTTCATTGAGAATCCTGAGTGCTGCTCGTAACTGCAGGGGTTGCCACATTAACCTCGTCTAAAATCTTAAAAAGACCCACGACCTTATAAGCAGTGAATCAATATCAGTTGATTTTGGCATTCGCCAGCAGCAGTGACTCTCATCACATTGTGCTTCGCCACCAGAGATTAGGGGCCTGCCCACCAAAAAGCCAACCAGCTGCTCACTAAATCTCATGATGACAATGACCCGACATGGCTTCCTTCATTCAATAAATGTGCTTCCCTTTATCACAAAAATGACACCCTCGCTATATTCTGAGCGGTTCTATGGAGTTGTTGAAGTTGGGTTTTTTTGAGAAGAAGGCTTTGAACAACTACTGAATATTGCTTTTTCATTGATTAAGCAAAGGTGAAATTTGACTAGGTCCTTTGAGAACATGCCGCTCATACTGTAGTCTGATTTATGGAAAAATAGTTAATTTTGTGCAGGGATGGGTACCTTTCACATTTGGACTGATACGGTAGCAAGTCCCGATACCTGGGAATCAACACGGTACAAATATTCTGTACTTCTGTCTGTGTTCATGTGTAATGTTAATTGTTAGAATTAAAAAAGAACTAAATCAATTTTTTTGTTTAACATATAGTATTACACATGAACACACACAAAAGTACAAAAATATTTGTACTGTACCTCAAATCCAAACTGCACTTTATTGTATTTTCATTAAATATAACATACAGAATTTGAGCTTTAAAAAACTCCACAATCTGGGTCACCGCTTGTTGTATGCCAAAGCACTGGTGAGAAGCACTGATGTATACAAGTAATCAAAGAATACAAATAATAATTTACTATTTGAGAGTTTTGTTTAGTAAATGGTAACTTGAAATAAAAGTCTTGTAGTATTGAATACACCACTCATACTTTGTTTACTGCAGAATCCGGTTTGTGATGACAAGCAGAATAACAAAATAACTTTTAAGAGGAAAAAAAGTTGTCCCCCACAAGCATACTGTAAAAGAAGCAAAATCAAGGCCCTAAAACCGAGGTAAGGACCATAGCATGGGTTACCTGTACTGTTGCACCCCTAGTAAACACAATCATAAGTATGACAGTTGTCAGCTGTTAGCATATAACCTTGATCAAACATGGTGGAAATGTCTGTAACAACATACTGTAGTAACAAACATCAGGGATGCAACAGTGCTCTGTATAAGCCTGCACGGGACAATCCAACTTTAATAAAAAAAAAAAAAAAAAAATTGTGATATTAATCGAGATCGAATTATATGAAAAAATTAATCATGATAGTTTTTTTGCTGTATCGCTCTGCTCTACGTTGAAGCCATGTTTACTTACATAAACACTGGAGCGTGTGCAACGCCACAACGTCATTTTCGCATACTAGGGGTGTAACGGTATTGTAGATACCACAGTATTTCGGTTTTAATGTCTTCACAATAATACCGTGACGGTATCAAACAGGTAAGAAAGTCTGCGTTCTGCAAAGCAAAGAGCACTACATTAGTCTCAAGCGTTTCCAAGACTACACAGCCTGCTGGTCATGTCGCACTGCACGGAGGAAAACAACCAAAAAGTCTACACTGCAGGAAATATAAGTAAACTGAAAAAAACTACTTGATGAATTGTCAATCCATCCAACCATTTTGCACTGCTTATCTCTCCCGATGTCACGGGGGTATTGGAGCCTATTGAGTTGCGCCCGGGCAAAAGGCAGCATCCTGGACAAGTCGCGACATCATAAACCGTCACCCAGAAAAGATATTTGAAGCCAGGGAAGCCATTATTACATTATAAATAAACATGTCCACTGTGGAGGACACTGCTTTTCAGAAAGTAAAATTTGAAAGACATTAAAGTGAACATTATTGTTTAACACTGGATGTTTACAGTAATTTTACATGACAACTGCAAGATTTTTTGTAATATTTTCTTGAAACAGGGAATGTTCCTGCACAATTCTTTGCACTTAAAAAAAACATGTTTGTAGCAATAAATATGATTAGAACATTTTATGATTAGGTTTGTGTTCAATGACAGTAAGTGTATTTCGCCTAAACATCTCTGCCACTTTATTTGACACACTATGGCGTTTTTAAGTCTTTTTTTGGACATATACCACAATAATATCTTACTGTGGCCTGAATACCGTGGTAACATTGTACTGTGAGATATTGATACCACATACAGGTCAGCTTGCATTCACGTTAAAAAAAATCGTATTTGAAAAAAAATTTGAATTAGACATCCGACTCTGCAGTGGGAAAACTAAGTTGTAGTTTTAATTTCCAAATTTGGAGGTGTTGAAATCGCCATGTAAAATTGCTAATGCTATTCGGTGGCATGTCTTTGGCTTATCCAATATAAATTAGCATCGACTTAGCACATTTTGAAAAGCGAAACCTGAGTGCTTTCTATCAGGCATGCTATTTTAGTTGGCATAGAAAATTACTTATAAGCAGAGTCAAGCTGAGTCCAGTCCTAGTGCTTGTTTCCCTGCTAAGTACTAAAGATGGTGCCAAATCTGCAACGTGACTTCACGTGCAACAAAGGTATCCTAATGTTAATGTTTGATTTTACGTGACTCAGTACCCAGTAATACCTACGGATTTCGGTCAGGGCCTATAAAAGTCCAAAATTCCTATTTGTGTGTGCTTCTAAAAGTTACTTAACTTGACTCTTTTTGTGAATACGGTGTATAATACATCAGCACTTGCACGGCCAAGAATGCCACTAAGTGCCAAGAATCAATTCCAAAGCAGATCCCTTTTTGGGAGGAGGGAAATGGTCAGCTAAAAGTTATGAAACCTGCTGCTTACCTGAGGTGGTTAAGGAGCGGCTGCAGCCGTTCATCAGAATGCACCGCCGGTAGCGAGCGAGCCGTCAGCTGCAGGAGAGATTGGCATCGCTTGAGTAATGGTAAACAGGGTGGGTCGAAGGATGAGAACAACCCAACACGGCGGGTTGAGTGTAAAGATTAAGTACCGCGGAGAGCATTAATTACAACACAACAACATGGATTTGCAGCTTGGCTTTTTTTTTTTTTTTTTTTTACAAGAACTGGCACGCAAAACATGCGGATATGAAAATCCTACAGTTTGTTGAAATGGGAAACACTTTCTGGATTTCACTGTGACCTGGTAGTAATTAATTGATTACCTAACCCTATGAATCCTCCCTCAGTCTATAGATCCTTGTGGGGGAAACAGATCCTATTTAATGAATGTGTCAAAATCAAATCAAAAGCAAATAGAGGGTCAAGTATTGCACATATTGCCACAAAATGCTTCATACAGAGCAGAAGGCTTCAAGCTTTAAGAGTGGTACATTTTCTGCACCAGCCACCCTGTCTGTGTTCCCAATAGAGGACATTACACTTGATGGTGCAGGCATGTTGGTTTCTCATTTGCTTTTCCTATTTGAAAAAGAGGGCCACAAGTCCCATGACAAGGATGTGCTGCCCACTTTACCAAATAACAGCAGTAATTGGCGATTAATGTTCGACTCCAGATGCAGTGCTTCTACTCTTTCCAACTTCATTGCTTTGTAGAAAACTGTTTTCTACCTTTTTTGTACGTTGTGTGTAAAAATTGTGTTGGCGGTCAAGTTGGCTTAATTTTATGAGTTGTTACGTAACGTTGTCCGAAATGTGTTGTAAAAATGACCATCAGGTTATTACGATAAATGTGGACTGTCTGTGTTACAATTTCATGAAATACACAACATTACCCTATTAACCTGAATATAAGAAAAAAAATGAGTCGTTTTATATCCAGAGGATAAAGGGTTTTTTTACATGCAAAGCAGCAGTTTGTGCCGAAACAATTTTGCTTTTCTTTCTGTCACTCACTCACGCACGCCAGTGACCTGGGGCGTCATGTACTAAGCGTGCGTGCACACTAAAACCTGGCGTATGCCCTTTTTCACGGCAAAGTTGAAATGTATCAACTGAACATGGAAATGTGCTGTGCCTCAATAATAAGCTTCTGGTTGAATTTGTGACCACTCCTCTTGACAAAATTGGTGCAATTCAGCTAATTACTTGGTTTTCTGACATGGACTTGTTTCTTCAGCATTGTCCACACGTTTAAGTCAAGACTTTGGGAAGGCAATTCAAAAACCTTAATTCTAGCCTGATTTAGCCATTACTTTACCACTTTTGACGTGTGTTGGGGTCATTGTCCTGTTGGAACACCCAACTGCGCCCAAGACCCAACATCTGGGCTGATGATTTTAGGTTGTCCTGAAGAATTAGGAGGTAATCCTCCTTTTCTCATTGTCCCATTTAAAGCACCAGTTCCATTGGCAGCAAAACTGGCCCAGAGAATAATACTACCACCACCATGCTTGACGGTGGGCATGGTTTTCCTGGAATTAAAGGCCTCACCTTTTCTCCTCCAAACATATTGCTGGGTATTGTGATTAAGCAAAAAAGGTTCCCTTTAAAGTTGTTGACTTGTGGGTTTTTTCTGATTAAACTACATCTTAAGATCTTTCAAACAATCCATTTGATTGTCTCTGAGTGCAAATATGCTAATCTTAAAAACCTGTGCGTTAAGTATGAAATACTAAAACACACCTTTTCCTTAAAGCATGCACTAACTTGTACAAATAGTGGAATAGAGCAGTGGTTCTCAACCTTTTTTCAGTGATGTACCCCCTGTGAATTTTTTTTTAATTCAAGTACCCCCTAATCAGAGCTAAGCATTTTTGGTTGAAAAAAAGAGATAAAGAAGTAAAATACAGCACTATGTCATCAGTTTCTGATTTAATAAATTGTATAACAGTGCAAAATATTGCTCATTTGTAGTGGTCTTTCTTGAACTATTTGGAAAAAAATATAGGTTTTCATTTATATTTATAAAGGATTTTTGAACTGTTGCTATTTGTAGAATATTAAAAAAAAAATCTCACGTACCCCTTGGCATACCTTCAAGAACCCCCAGGGGTACGCGTACCCCCATTTGAGAACCACTGGAATAGAGTATGGCACATTTTTACACTTCTTTAAGAAGCCCCTCTAAGTCCTTGTCAGTGAACCTCTTCCTATTTGCCGTCTTGCTAATAATTTTTGTGTCTTCTGACTGCGGGTGGGAAATCTCAGGCACATGGCTAATTTAAATATGATTTGCGTATTTAAATGGAGGTGTGGACAAAGAGTGACCCAGCCACTCCAACATGAGCGTTAAATTCCAAGTTGGGATGTACAAAAGAAATGTGCTTGGATTAATGCGTACGCACACTTTAATACATCTGAATATGTTTGTGCGCATTACCTGGGGACAATTGTTATACAATTTTTCAGTAGGAAATCCATCCATGTCTTTTAATTGCTTGTATTCCGACAAGTGATTTCTTCCCGGAAGTGAAAACAAGTGGTGGTCAACCAAGCTAAGATGGCTGTTTTAAAGCAAGCATCAAGGCACTATCTGAGTACACAAGGGGCCTGCCTATACATTCCTGCAAAGAGTAGGAATGAGCAGAAAATTTAACTATGCAATGGAATAGATCCCTATACTTAATTTAAAAATATATATATATATATATATATTTATATTTGTTGAGTGATAAAGGATTATTTGTCGATGGAGTTCCCAAACATATCGAACTATCACGTGCTCCAGATATCATTGTACACAAAAAAAACGATGAAAACTTCTACAACTTCTTTGTGTGTGGCTGGGTCAAGGACATTGGTATAAAGACTCCCCCGGATAAATATGCATCCTTTTTGCTCGGGTAAGGTTGCATTTCATGATTTAACTTTGTGTCTACAGTCATGTTAGTTGCCTGTCCTTGCTGTTGCACACGCCGTTTACAAGTATGCGTTTTTCACTGTCTTTATCAAAATATAACTATAGATGTCAACATTATGTTTGCGCTGAAAGCTTCATATGTGATTGTTGCTTTTGGTAAAAGCTTAACTCTTTTAGGTTTTGCTCACATTTTATCTTTTTTATTTAGACTTGCCGAGTTGGTGCTAAACTGAACACTTGTAGCATAAATGTGTCTTAAGAAATTCAAATAATATCAAGATAATACTTAAATGGGAAACACTAAATGTTAAAAGTATATTAAACAAACCTTTAACGGAGTGGTTACTGCAAACTTGTGCATTCTTCGACTCTCCTCCCTTATACTGACGTGCGTGTTGTCTTTTTTCATAAAATCTTGCACTCTTCCGCCAATTTTGATTACCTCTCGAGGAACTCTGAAAAAACGTTGATCCTTTTTGCGATTTAAACGGTTCGTACAGCCAAAAACAACGCAAGCATAGGGCATTTTTCTTTGAAAAAGACTAAATGGCGCCTAGTACCCATTGAGAACAGACGGTGGCTTGACCAGTAGGCGTATTCAATAAGCGGAACGTGGTGCCATTTTGAGTCCAAGAAATACATGAGGCCCATGGACCTGATTGGTGAACAGCATCCCAAGAGTAGTATACCCATTCAGTAATATAAATAGGTGTTGCCTGTGTTTGCATGCCAGTTGCCCATAACCACAACAAAAATGGACCTTGGTTGTCTCCTTACATGTGTTAGAGAAAAGGCCTCCAGCGCCCCCAAAATCATCATGTTGCATGATGCTGCATGTGCCTGAGGATATTCAGTGTGTCTACAACAACAACAAAAAGCACAGATGGAATATTGTATCTGGGGGGGCTAAACACTTGCTATGCTTGGCCTAGCCTGCAGATATCATGTGTGCATTCTTGTTTCCCTCATTTGAACTCTGTTTTTTCAGAAACCCTCAGGACAGTGATGCGGTACTGCAGTACAGAGACTAACACATACAACCACCTCAATTGTAAACATTCTACAGGGGAGGAGCCTGTGCAGGTTTGGTTAAATCACCGACCATTGTGTCCTGTGTCAATTTATTAGCATGCACCTCTTGTTTATCATATCAATTTTGGCACCCATTCAATTTATTAGCACATATCAATTTTGGCAGCCATCCTTCTACAACCTCACAGAACCTTAATTGTCAAGTCAAACATCGCAAAGTTTCACACACTTACCGCAAGAGCTTTAGACAGCCTTGTGCGAAAATCATTTAGCACAATGGTGACAATGTCCTGGTGTGGGACGTACACGTAGCCCGCTTTTAGGTACACTTTCCTGGTTCGGACCAGATCCAGAGCATCTTGGAAAGGCACCTCAAAAAGAGAGAAATATGAAAGACCAGAGTTTTAAAATGCAGATGGACTTAATTAAAGACAAGTTATTCATCATACTTTCATGGTGCCATTCACAGCTTGAAGGGGACCCAGGGTTTCACCTTAATGTAATTGAACGTGGCATGCCGCCACAGCATTTTTATAACCACCACACCTTAAAAATATATTTTTTTTTACTTGAAAACAAATTAAAGTAATACAATATATTGTAGCCCCCAGAAGAAATCACACAAAATCTGACGTTATTTTTACATTTTATTTAAAAAACTGACATCAAATCCAAACCACACAAACATAAAACATTTAGACCAGCTGGTCGTTACAGTATGAATTGATATATATAGCCTATTACTTAAGCACCAATGACAAGTGATGTAGCGAAAACTTGACCACGGGAAAAAGACTTTGATCACCGAAAACCGCGCAGCCAAAACTAGATGTAAACAAAATGCACGCCATTGTAACTGTCTGGAGCGTTGTCAGTCTTTGTCCAAAGCAGACGTTGTCAGTCTTTGTCCACTACTAATCAAAAGTCTCTCGACACTTGAAAAAATCTCCACAAAGTACATCGTTCAATAGGCAGCAACATTTGAAATTATGGCAAAACGATAAAAAAATATATATATATATATATATGTTAACACTAATTAATAATAACAGATTTTTTTTTAATGTAGGTATACATTTTTTTTTGCCTTTTTAAAGAAATATAACATATCATCATAGCAAATTACCGTATTTTTCGGACTATAAGACGCAGTTTTTTTCATAGTTTGGCCGGTGGTGCGACTTATACTCAGGAGCAACTTATGTGTGAAATTATTAACACATTACCGTAAAATATCAAATAATATTATTTAGCTCATTCACGTAAGAGACTAGACGTATAAAATTCCATGGGATTTAGCGATTAGGAGTGACAGATTGTTTGGTAAACGTATAGCATGTTCTATATGTTATACCAGTAGTTATTTGAATGACTCTTACCATAATATGTTACGTTAACATACCAGGCACGTTCTCAGTTGGTTATTTATGCCTCATATAACGCACACTTATTCAGCCTGTTGTTCACTATTCTTTATTTATTTTAAATTGCCTTTCAATTGTCTATTCTTGGTGTTGGGTTTTATCAAATAAATTTCCCCAAAAAATGCGACTTATACTCCAGTGCGACTTACATGGTTTTTTCCTTCTTTGTTATGCATTTTCGGCAGGTGCGACTTATACTCCGGTGCGACTTATACTCCGAAAAATATGGTATACAAATTATTCAATGATGTCATGGTGACCATGTCCATAACCACGCCCCCACCACTACAGGTATCTTGGCAGTATAAGGGAAATCCTGGGACCTATGATGAATTTCATCGTTTCTGACTTGTAAATGTTGTTACAATGTTGGATACTAGTTTTAAAAAATGCCAAAGTGTCAAATCATAATGTTGATGTATTTTGCCATGAGCTTGTATGCGGTTTTGCGTCAATAATATAATATAGTAACACCAACGTGGGACACGCAGTGAAATAAATGCTGCTAAAACAGCCTTTTTTATGCAAAGTCTGAATCGAGTGTGCAGATCTACCTAATGCTGTGACTGTGTACATCGACTTAATGTTTATGACGTTTATTTTCGACCATGTCTGAAAAAAAAAGCGGTGACGACTTCAAGATGTTAGAGATATGAAAATTATATATCTCAGTTATCGTGACCAAAATTATCACGGTTATTATTATCGCTGCGTTGTTGAATGTGCTCAAAAAAGTACTTGTGCACACACACTGAAACTTTTTGACCAAATTATTTTATTTTTAAAAACTTTAATAAAAATACCTTATAAAACCCAATATTTTGCATGTTGTAATATATTTCGAAATGACTCATACTGTACTGAATTACTGTAACTATTAAAGACCATTGAGCAGGAGCAAGACCGCTTACTATATACTACATACAGGTCAAAAAATATATACTTACGGTACTTAAAAAACAAATTACTTTTGTAGTACCGGTACACCATGATGCCACGAGCTGAGCCGAGCTTACCCACCAATACATACTGTATACCTGTACAGCGGACATTAATGACACCCTTGGCACACTGCTCAGCTATTAAATGCACAACTTGACAAGCCAAAAGAGCAGTTTTGTCATTTTTCAAGCTAACACACAAAAAAAGACAGCTTTGTGAGACATATATATACGTTAGTTTTATAATACTGCTGTTTACACAGGACATTGGACAAGAAGCCAATTATTGTGCACACTCAGTGGAGTTATACGCAATACAGAATAAAACTAGATTTTTTTCATATGACCATAAACTTGCACACATATTTTCATGCACTGTACACTGGCGTTGGGTGTTCTATTTTTTATCTTTTTAAACAAACTAAACTGTAGATCAGTGATATTTTTGTTTGGTCATCCATCCATCCATCCATCCATTTTCTACCGCTTGTCCCTTTCGGGGTCGCGGGGGGTGCTGGAGCCTATCTCAGCTGCATTCGGGCGGAAGGCGGGGTACACCCTGGACAAGTCGCCACCTCTTTGCAGGGCCAACACAGATAGACAGACAACATTCACACACTAGGGCCAATTTAGTGTCGCCAATCAACCTATCCCCAGGTGCATGTCTTTGGAGGTTGTCTAAATAAATAGTAGACCAACATGATAAAATGTACACATTAAATTTTAATGATGGAACAGAAAATAATTACAATGGTATTGAACATGATAGTTAAAATAGGATTTCTCTAAGTAATGCACTCCAAATTGCCAACAGTTCATGTATGCAACTTTATGTAAGTAAATAATGTAACACTGTAGTATAGCAGTTCTCATTACATTCTTAATGTTAAGATTTGAGCGTCAAATACATGTTTATGTTCCACTTTCATTGTTTATCACTAAATAAAATACAATTATTTTAATACAATGTATGTACGCACTGCGCAAAATTTCATTTTACACCCCGCTCAGAGCAAGCTAATACGTTGCACCCCAACATGCACCGAGCTCTATCTGGCTCAGCTACATAATAAAATGGTGTACAGTCTACTCCGTTCCATACTACACTCTATTAAATGCACTTTCGGAAATTAACTGAACATTTTTTTGAGGGTTTTTAATTAGTCTAATAGTCTGAATTGATTCAGAAATAATGTGATGCCCCATATTCAGATTTATTGAAATGCATCTGTATATGCTAAGTTATGCAATGTGGATTTTTCACATTGTACAGTAAGTGTAATAACTTTAATGTTTAAAGTGGTATCAACAACAACTTCACAGATGCTTTATCCTATATACTTTATATTTTAGTAGGCATCATTTACTGTAATTTTAGTCACCTAAAATGTGGAGAAATTTAGTCGACTAAAACTAGACTTAAAAACAAATCAATTTAGATGACTGAAATATGACTAAAACTAAAATACATTTACGTCAAAAGACTATG